>NC_141027.1:80802500-80837500 GCF_052040795.2 Danio rerio
ATGTTTCACTCTGGGCATCAGTGATGTAGGTGGGGCGCTTCTTTGGGGCTTCTCCACACCTTAACTCTCCCAGATGTGGGAAAGACGGTGGAGATGGACACATCAGAGAACTAAACATCTTTGACATTGTCCATAGCCCAAGATTTGGCTGCTGGCACCATTGAAACCAGTGTTTGACCTTGGCATGTGTGAGCAAAGCTTTGGCTCTAGCAGCCGACCATGTATATTGTCCCAGTGGAGCTCCAGACCAACAGTTCTGCTGGAAACAGGAGAGTCGAGCGGCACATTTCATTCTGCTGTGAGTTAGGTTGCTGTGGTTATCAGCCGGACACCTCTTTCAGACAGCTTCATCTGGCGTACAGTGTGGTTCCTCTTATTGGTGGTGTGCTGACATTACTCTGGATCATCACCATACCTGCCAACACTTTTTCCAGGTAGTCTCCCGTATTTCAGATCCATCTCTCATTTTGTTCTGTCTTCCAGAAAACTCCCGTAATTTATAACACCCATATCCAATCACAGCGGTTGCCTGAAACCTGGAACAGACCAGGGACCCAACCACCTCCTACTCTACTGCAGGAGTGAAGACCAGTGCAGATTGAACACCAGCTGCTCACATTTACCCATCAAATCTACAACACTACACTGGCCAGTGGTGCACCTTCATTGTCCAATGCCTGTATCTGTGGCCATATTGATATTTCTGTATTTTTAGCGGCTCCTTGATTTAAGAGTGTTTAGATAGTTGGACAGGAAAGAGACACAAACTCTAAGACAGAAAAACATCTTTTCCCGTGAAGACGTCCTTACCGAACTCTCTCCGCCGTCTGGACGCCGGGCAGCTCCACCGTCACCATACCGTCTGCATTGGTCTTGCTGATCAGGAAGGGTTTGGTGCGCAGAATATCTGGAGCCGTCATGGTGGAGACGCGGTGCTGCAGACCGCCGGCGCTGTTCCCGCGGTTGGTGAGCAGGAATGAGTACTGCGTCTCCGGCTGCAGGTTAACAATCAGCTTCTGCGTCAGCTTCCCGTCCACCTCCACGCTCTGACCGTTATCATACAGGATCTGCAGAAACACCAGCAGAGGTTGAAGGAGACCCAATAAACGAAAGAGGAAATCATTTGAGTGGATCAAACAAACAAAGGTAATCAGAGTTGTTTGAAGACAGCAACAGATTTTAGCTTTGGTTTAAGCAGCTGTGTTGTTGCTGATGCAGATGCAGACGTTACTGATTACACCAAACAAACGCGAGTGTCTTCAGCTTGAGCTAAAGTTTTTGAACTTGCGCAGATGACATAGTTGAGGAGAATTCTAGGTGTATGTAATGCATTCTGCATCATTGATGCCACCCAGCAGCAATCTGCCTATATTCAGCCTATGTATGTGACTTATAATACGTAATTACTCAAGCAAATATTTAATTTCGTACGGCAACTTAAAATTGACAATAAAACCCTACAAATTGTCTTCAAATTGCGAACCCTGCATAAGAGACGTCAGGTTTTCTCACCGTGAAGGGCTGCGCGGGGTTGTAGTTTTCGGGAATCTCCCACGTCAGCAGCACCGAGGTCTTCATGGCTGCTCTCACGTGGAAATTTTTTGCGAACACTGCTAAAAGAAAGTCGTATGAATTAGACACACAGAGCGTTCGCGCTACGGCATCAGCTTACCTGCTCATGTGTTCCTCGGCTACCTCTGGAGGACTAGTCCAGATCTGCGGCTTACCTGACACATTACCCTGACTCTCCATTAGGGGCACTAACTGATATACTACGCTAGGGCTAATATCGCATCTTGAAGACAAAACGGGGCCCCGACGGGCTGTCTGGAGCCTCCTACCTTGATTGACAGGCTGCGTTCTGAACTGGACGCTGGGACTGTAGGGCCCGGGACCCTTACTGGTGAAGGCACACATTTTAATATCGTATGTGGTGTCTGCTTTTAGGCCGTCTAGCGTGACGGTGGATTCGGGCGCGGTGATGAACAGTTCCGAGGGGCTGCGCGGGCTGTTGATGTCTTTGTATTGAAGGGCGTATTTGACCACGGCTCCATTGCGTTCGGCTAGCGCCACCGGCTGCCAGCTGACTTGGATGGTGGTGGTGGTGCTGCTTTCGGCTACGATACCCTGCGGGTACCCAGCCGGCGTGTCCTCAGGGGTGCTGATCTCCTTCACTGTCTCCTCCCCGAAGCCCACTTTGTTTCGGGCGGAGAGGCGGAAGGTGTAGGACGCCCCCTTGTGGATTTCCTTGGTGGTGTAGTGGTTTTCCCGCTCAGAGAACTCGATGACGGTCAGCGGCTCCACGTCCTTGCGGCCGAAGCGCAGCCGGTAGCCCTGCAGCGGGCCGAAGGTGTTGGGCGGCGGGTGCCACTGCAGGAGAGCTGTGCCCATGTTCGTGGGACTCACCATCAGACGAGGCTTTTCGGGAACTGCGGATCACAAACAGAACATGAGTTAGAGTGGATTACTCATGAGATGTTCGCTAGCATAATCTGACTACTTTTGGATTACATTTGGATTACATTTGGTTTGGAACTGCGGACATCAAATAAAGCACGTTTTAAGGTGGATTACTCATGAGTTTGAGATTACACATTCATGCTAACATTATCTGAGTACTTCTGGAACTGCAGACTACAATTGGACTATGGTTTACAGTGGATTACTCAAGAGTTACTGATAAGTACTTTTGGATTACTTTTTTTCAAAAACTGCAGACCACATGTAGAGCACATGTTAGGGTGGGATACTGTTAAGTTACTGATTACACATTTATACTGATGTACTCTGAGTACATTTGGATTACATTTGGATTACTTTTTTTAAAAACTGGGAACGGAGCAAGATTTAAGGTGGATTATTCATGAGTTGCTGGTGAGGAAATGTCTTAGATTGCACATTCATGCTACCAGAATCTACTTTTAGATAACTTTTTTTCTGGAACTGTGGACCACAAATAGACTATGATTTAAGGTGGATTACTTATAAGTTACATGTGAGAAATCGTCTTAGATTGCACATTTATGCTGACATAATCTGACTATACTTTTGGATTACTTTTTCTCTGGACCTGCTGACCACAAATGGGCTGTGATTTAAAGTGGGTTAGTCATGAGTTACTGATAGTCTGAGTACTTTTGGATTACATTTGGATTACTATTTTAGAACTGCACACCACAAATAGAGCACATTTTGGGTGGATTACTGTTGAGTTACTGATTACACATTCATTTTAATATAATCTGAGTACTTTTGGATTACATTTGGATTACTTTTTTGTAAACTGCACACCACAAATAAAAAAGATTAAGGAGAGTTATCCATGCGTTACTGGTGAAAAAACATCTTAGATTGCATATTTATGCTAACATAATCCGACTACTTTTTTTTAAAGTGGAGTACTCATGAGTAACTGATAATCCGATTACTTTTGGATTACATTTTGATTCCTTTTTGGAACTGCAGATCACAAATAGAGCACATTTAAAGAAAGATTACAGAGTCGATACTGATACTCGTTATACATAGCTAATATATTACATGCTAATATAATCTGAGTACCTGTGGATTACATTTTAGATTACTTAAAAAAAAAACTGCAAACAAAGCAAGATTTAAGGTGGATTATACATGAGTTACTGGTGAGAAAATGTCTTAGATTGCGCTTTCATGCTAACATAACCTGACTACTTTTGGATGATCTTTTTCTGGAACTGCGGACCAAATATGGACTATGATTTAAGGTGGATTACGCATCAGTTACAGATAATCGGATTACTTTTGGATTACATTTGGATTACTTTTTGGAACTGCAGACCACAAATAGAGCACATTTTAGTAAGAATTACTGAGTCATTACTGAGAGATTACTTACTATATACTAATATATTACATGCTGAGTACCCTGGATTACTTAAAAAAAAAAAAAGGTAAACAGAGCAAGATTTAAGGTGGATGATTCATGCGTTACTGGTGAGAAAATGTCTTAGATTGCACTTTCATGCTAACATAATCTGACTACTTTTTAGATTACACTTGAATTACATTTTTCCGGAGCTGAAGACAACAAATCGAGGATGATTTAGGGTGGATTGCTCGTGAGTTACTGATTACAAAATACATGAAAAATGTCTTTGACTACATTTGGTTTTCTGCTAACCCTTACTTAAAAAACAAAAACAAAAACAAACACATTGTCATTACTACTACAACAAAAACCATTATGTTTTAATTGTCTACAGAACAAATAATTGTTATCCAATAACTTGCATAATTAACCTAGTTAACTGTTTAAATTGCACTTTAAGCTAAATACTAGTATCTGGAAAAATATCTAATTAATATTGTATGAAGTCTCCATGGCAAAGACAAAACAAATCAGAAGAAATTAGTTACTTAAACTATTAAAAATGTTAAAATTTGTAAAAAAAAAATTATAAATGTGTTTAAAAAGCCTCAATTAAGCAACGCTTACATAAAATATTTTTTTTAAATAATTAAAATTTCACAAGAGGCGATTAATTTGGACTCTACATTGAAGCTGGATAATCTTGTGTTAAAACTATTGCAAGTTTTGGTGTTACTGTTACTTTATTATACTAATGATATTAACAAAAAAAGGTAAGTCACAACTCACACTATTAACAAACCATTAGCAAAGTCTGTTAGCTCAATGAACTGCTCAGAATTAGCTCGTTCATCATTAATTAGTAGTTGAGTTTAGGTTTTTGGTCGGATTGGAGATCAGTGCATCCTTATCAAATACCACAACAACAAGTACACACCAGCGCAGCTCCACCTGATACTGCACCTGTGTTGATCCTCCAGTGGAGTTTGACGATTTGAAACGATACAATATCAAATAAGAAATCAACAGTGATACGGCGCAGGCTTTTCACAGGCGAGCACTCGAGGACAGACGTGAAATAAAAGGCCTTTCAGAGAGCTGAATAACAGCACAATTAGAGGTACAACAGAAAAGCGGCTGTACTTATGAGCGTTTGGAGCCTTTCAGTGATAATCGAGACGGTGTGTAGTATTCTTTTCTTTTCAGAAATAAAAGTCTATTTTGCCATTTTGCTGACAGATTTTTCCATTATTTCTTTAACCCCTGTGAGCATTTCAAAGTCGGAGCTGTAGGTGAGTGGAATTACAATGGCCGTCATCACCGCGAGGGCAATTATGGCTACGAGAGTCAGCGGAGAGAGAGAAATGTGCCGCAGACACACACACAGCGTTGACCTACCGGCTCCGGTGGTGGTGACCAGCTTGGGTTTGCTGCGCGCCCCATCGCCTTTAGTCGTGTACGCCGCAACCGTGACCGAATACGTGGTCTCAGCATGCAAGTCTGACAGAACCAGCTCCTGGAGAAAATAAAGGTAAAGAGTGGAGAATAGTCAAGTCATGACATTCGAGAAGCCACACAGACTGAGCTGACGACTCGGAATAACACAGCAGGATGAACATGACAAAATGGATGTGTAAAGACAACAGCTGGGTTTTATTCCATACAACTGAAGATAAGAAATAATATTGTTCTTCAAATATCTCCAAGTTGTATTTTTTCAACACATTACATTTAATAACTAATTTCTACTGATGTATTTGTCTTTTGTCATGATGACGGTACATGATATTTTGCAAGACACTAGTATTCAGCATATGATGCTATTCAAAGGCTTAACTACACTCACCGGCCACTTTATTAGGTACACCTTCACTAGTACCGGGTTGGACCACCTTTTGCCTTCAGAACTGCCTTAATCTTCGGTGTCAGAGATTCAACAAGCTACTGGAAATATTCCTCAGAGATTTTGCTCCATATTGTCATGATAGCATCACACAGTTGCTGCAGATTTGTCGGCTGCACATCCATGATGCCAATCTCCCGTTCCACCACATCCCAAAGCTGCTCTATTGGATTGAGCTCTGGTGACTGTGGAGGCCATTTGAGTACAGTGAACTCATCGTCATGTTCAAGAAAGCAGTCTGAGATGATTGAGCTTTATGACATGCTGCGTTATCCTGCTGCCATCAGAAGATGGAGACACTGTGCTCATAAAGGGATCAGTTCATCATCAGATCATCTATCAGCTGGAACCAGTCTGGCCATTCTCCTCTGACCTCTGGCCTCATCAACAAGGCATTTGCGCCCGCAGAACTGCCGCTCACTGGATATTTCCTCTTTGTCGGAGCATTCTCTGTAAACCCTAGAGATGGTTGTGCGTGAAAATCCCAGTAGATCAGCAGTTTCTGAAATACTCAGAGCAGCCCGTCTGGCAGCAACAACCATGCCACGTTCAAAGTCTCCTATATCCCCTTTCTTCCCCATTCTGATGCTCGCTTTGACCTGCAGCAGATCCTCTTGACCATGTCTACATGCCGAAATGCAGTGAGCTGCTGCCATGTGATTGGCTGATTAGAAATCTGCGCTAACAAGCAGTTAGACAGGTGTACCTAATAAAGTGGCCGCTGACTGCAGCTTAATTAGGTTAACTGGATAAGTTAGGTTAATAAGTCAAGTCTTTGGTGGTTTCTTATGTAGCCAATCAGGAAAAAAAATTTAATATTGATTTTAGCAGCATGTACATTTTTGTAAATTATATATATTTTTTTCCATGCCAAGCTAAAATTCAGACTTTCTCCAGCAGAAAAAAATATGATAGCAAATACTGTCAAAAAGATGTATTTCTCTTTTAAACAGAACTTGGAGGATTTCACAAAAGGGCGCATACTTTTGTTGTAAACTGCATGCTAAACTCGAGTAAATCCAGTTATAATGGACATTATGCACTTTAGAGGATAATTTTTAAAGCCCTAATGTTGACAAATCTAACCTGATCTCAGAAATACACACTATTATTTTATATATATTGTTGAATTAGTGGCTAATTAATAAGCATTCAGTATCATTTGCATGCTTTCTTCATACTGTTCACAGGTCTGCATCACATTATTCTCCTCGTGGAGTTTGAGCAGATCATAGGAAATCATAAATGACATGAATTAATCACCAAAGTCAGCATGACTGCGCTGCATAAATCATGACTTCTCTGATAAAACATTCATATGACCAAACATTATTTTATATTTATATAAAACATTATTTATATTTTTTGAGTCATCTTCAGATGGTTATTAATATAAAATGACTATTAAATGTCTTTAAGCAGCCCGAAGAGGTCGTGTAGATTTACAAATGTGGAATATAGTCCAGTAAATGTGCAGAAAGTCATGCAAGTGCTTTCTGTGATGTACTCACATGTTCAGCTGAATCATCATATTCCCACTGACGGAGATCACACACACACACACACACACACACACACACACACACACACACACACACACACACACACACACACACACAGAGAGAGAGAGAGAAGAGAAGAAGAGAAGCTCAGTAACGCTGCGGTGGTCAATGATTCATGATTCAAGAGTATTGTGACGATCAGGGCTGTGTTTCCCAAAAACATCGCAAGATATTACGAATTACCAACAAAACCGTCATATGATGATACACGCCATCGCATATCCCGATAACGTTATATATATATCACAACATAGCACCGTGAGTTACGTCACTGTTTGGGAAACGCAGCCCGGATCAGCTTCAGATGTGTGCTGTGAAATCCTTCAGGCTGAACTGGAGTCACATATACTCAAGCAGAGAGCAGATCTGTGCTGCGTCTGTAAGTCATGAGCGCTCATCATTATCCTCACATGCACAATTCATGACTAGGGAAAGCCTCCATGTCCAGGACAAAGACACATGTGAACAGAGGATTTATGAAACTGTGCACAGGAATACATTAAGAGTCTTCATCCAGAGCCTCAGTTGCATGTGTTTGCACAATGACTAGCCGTGTGCTGATACACACATCAGCAAAATACATTCATATTTCATTCATTTCTGGTTTAGATGTCCTTATCCATGAAGGTGTTTGTGTGGTTTGTTCCCAACATCAAATGTGCACCTCTTAATCAATCAGTCAGTACTATCTTGAACTGATAGCGGTGCAATACTCTGCAAATAACAGCACTGGTGCAGCCTCTTCACCCTTGTGTATTACTCCGCCCACATACAGCAACAAGCAGAGGACACTCTACAGCAGGGGTCAGCAGTCCTGGTCCTGGAGAGTCGGTGTCCCTGCAGGGTTTAGCTCCATCTTGCCTCAACACACCTGCCTGGATGTTTCAAGTATACCTAGTTAGACCTTGATTAGCTTGTTCAGGTGTGTTTGATTAGGGTTGGAGCTACAATCTGCAGGACACCAGCACTCCAGGAACAAGTTTGGTGATCCCTGCTCTACAGTTTGACAAATATTGCTGCTGTTGGACAACATCATGTACTTTTAGGCAAGAGTGTAGTTGTTTAGATAGCAACTCTGCAGTTTATTTATAAGGATTAGTGCCTATTTTAAATATTTATAATATCAGAGCATCGGATTCAGTGCATCGGCCGCCATCAGCCTGTCTGAGCAGACTGTCTTGACGTTCCGCCACAAGATGGCGACAAAGACCACATAATAAACACTTACGGGAAAAAAACATGATTTTCTCAGCGTAAGTTTCTAGACTACAGCTGAACAAATCAGCATAGATCAGGTAGGTGACACTCGCTCCTTTGTATTTTGTAGTGCTGTATTTATACAACAGAAAGCTTTGCTTTGGCTTGTTCAGGGTTAATTATTGTGAAACACTGGTAAATATCTGTAGACTGATGGCATTTCATGCTGTTCAGCCTAAAAATCTTAAAATGTGAGCAAAAATGACCTATTCTGTCATCACTTTAGACATTACGCTAGAGAATCATTCAAATACTAGCTTTACAGTGATGTTACTGAAGTAGACCGTCAGCTGCAGAAGTGTAGGAACAGTCGGAAGAAAGTAGTTCCTCAGAGTTTTTTAGACTCCTGTGTTCGATTGTCTTTTTTATGCACACGATTATGCTGTCAAACTGGGATATGGCTGTATATCAGCAATGGTGGGGCACTAAGGCACTCACACTACAGCCTCAAGCCAATGCACGCCTCCCACCAGTACCGATATACAGCCATATCGCACTGCTACGAGTGTGATATTGCTCATATATATACATACATATTCATATACATATACATATAAATAAACTCAAGCTCATTCTGAAAACGTAGCCCCGCGGACGTTTCTGTAAACTGCAATTTACGTGGCTGGAGGTGCGTATGGCCGCATTTAGTTTTTTCAAGCGAACGCTGCGGGGCGGTGTGAAGCTGCTCCTCTTCGTGTTCACGGCTGGGCTGACGGCTCACCTTCTCTGTGTGGAGGGCTTTCCAGCCACAATTAGTTTGTCCAGTTAGCTTCGTCTGTTACTTCGACAGAGCGGAGGCCCGGAGGAGGAGCCGGCTGGGTTGGACGACCGGATTCGAGCCCGGGGAAGAGCGGTTCCAGAAATCAGGTAAGACAAAAAACAGAATCCAAAAAATAAAGCAAACGAGTTCATAACGGGGCGAGAACGCGGTGAAATCTAAACATGCGGTCAAAATCAGACGAGGGCTTTCCGTTTTCTGTACGGCTTTCGTAACTCAGCGCTTGGGTTTAGGGAAGAAGGAAAAGGAGAAGGGGGGCCGGGTCGGCTGATTGGCCGGTGTGCCGCCCAGTCCATCATTCAGTCATTCAGCCAGTCGGTCAATTGGACAGACGGTCGCTCAACAGTGGCCTCCGGCGGCATTTTATACGAGAACCGCATGGGCTTGCGCTCGCAAGAGGCGTTCAAGACTCGAAAAAGCGCGCACAGCGCCTCTCCCGGATTCACGAAAAAGATTCACGGTCTCCAGAAACGTCCGCGGGGCTACGTTTCCAGAATGAGCCCGGGTTGATTTATATACAGGTTTTAGACTGTTGAGGAGAAACACCCTGGATTAGTTTCAAGAATTACCCTGAGGGTGAGTAAATAATGGGCTATTTTTCACCTTTTAATAAGCAGCAAAATTCATAGTTAATGCTTTGATAATAATGAGTCTAGAACCTTAAAATAAAGTGACCGTTCTCTTAATTTCCAATGCCCATTTAAAAATGCATTATGGGATTGTCAAATTAGCCTTTCTAGGTGAGCAGCTCGCTATGCTGTGCACATCTGTGCTCCCGAGGTCATGTTTTCTTGACACGAACCAAATCAAAGTAGTTGGCAGCTGTCTGGATGAACTGTGCCAGAGCCACAGAACTGGTCAAAGCTTGTACAGATTGACTTGAGGAGTGTGTTGGTGCTTACCTGAGCATCATCCATCAGGATATCCTTGATGACCGGGTGCCCGACGGGTTCTCCATTAACCATCCTGACATAGTGCACCTGGTAGCCGCGGATCTGTCCGTGCTGTCGGCTCGGCACCGGCGACCGCCACAGCACTTTAACAGACGTGGAGTTGACAGCCTCCACCTCGACTTTACGAGGAGGGCCACTGGGCACTGAGAGAATTATAGGATAAAAGACAAAAAGGGTCATGCTTAAAGAGGACACTTCAGGGTCCGAGCGGACATCTCCCCTGAGAAAGCGGCGAAGCAGACAAAAAGCTACAAAACGGGAATATAGCATTAACAAGTATTGGATAACACTAATATCTCAACAATGGGAAGTCAAAAACAAAAAGAGAAAAAACAAAAAACAAAAACAATCCCCAAAAACAGGTCACGCAGCGGACCTCATTTACAATCTCTGAAAAATGGATTTAGTGGAGTCAAAACATGGAATCAAAATAACAAGCAAAAATAAGCCAAGAGGAGTGTTTCAGCGGTGTGAAGCACTCGGAAGGACTTTGGCTATGATCGAGTGAAGACCAAAAGAAAAAACAAATGGAAAAAGTTTTTAGAAAAAGGTCATTAGTGGGGGACGTTTGAAGAAAAAAATAAAAAGCCCCATTTTCAGATTCACAGTGGATTTAGGTGTCTTTATGCCCGTGTAAAAATGAGTTTCACTCCATTAAAAAAGTCATTTCATTTATCTTAATAAGAAAACGAAGCGGGACAAAAACAGCAAGACATTTGGGATTGTTGGAACTTTAAGGTGGTCAGAAGAACGTCGCCAAGTAAAAAACGTTTTTCAGAAAATTTCTTCCCAAATTAGCGTTGGCTTGATGAAAGGTCACAAAAAATCCTGGTTAGTAGAGTTAGTATAGACACAGGGGGCGAGGGGTGCTAGGGTGCCTTGAGAAGTCTGGCAGAAGCGGGGTGTATTAGGGATAAAGACATTAGCATTGGGACACAGTGGCGTGTGGGTAAGACATACCATCCTCCTCCGTACGAATTAGCTGAGGTAAACTCTCAGGGCCTTCTCCTGCTTCTGTGTGGGCGTTCACGGTCACTCTGTATTCCGTCCATTTCTCCAGGTTCTCCAAGAGATAGTGGTACTTTTCCGGCGGTATGTCTGACACTTGTCGCATGGAGGTATCGTCTCCTTCGGTCGCAGCATATTGGATGGTGTATTTGGTCATGATTCCGTTCTGAAGCTCAACAGGGGGCGGTTTCCAACTTACCAGAATGCTGGTAGAACTGTGACTAGTGCACTTGACTTCCTGGGGCGGGGCTGAGGGCTCTGATTGGAGGATCAGTGGGTGGTGGGAGGAGCAGAATTGTCATTGAATTGGAATCGAGTGGTTGGTTGGATCCGGGTGAGGTTCACGGGGTAAGAGGATTTTTTTGTTTTTGTGGTGGAGATGGAGATGATGTTGATGGACAAACAAAAACACACACACAAAAAAAAAAGAAACATAAAATGACATCAAATGAGGATGAACCACAGGGACTACGGTTAACCAAACAAAATGATGACATGAACATAAACTTAAATGAAGCTTAGAAAACAAGAACAAAAAGGGCAGACATGTCACACACATCTTATAAAGGAGGTAGAAAAGATCAAACAAACTGATAAACTGTGCGGGGTGGGACTGGTGCAGACCCTACAGGTAAACAACCTACCTTCGTAACTCTACATAAGTCATTGTGTTTCTAAATAAATCCTACAATTCAGGGCTCGGGTTTCATTTTCTCTCATCATACTTCTCCGAGCACGTGAAATATCTACAGTAAGTGAGCTGTGTTTAAATCGGGCCCTGTTTCCTCCAAGCAGTTACCATCAATCCAAAATTTCAAAGGTTGATGTAAAGCTCAATAAAGGAAATGCATTGCTCACCAACCTTTCCGAGGCCTGTTGGTTTGAGGTAAAAGCCTGGTTGATCCAAGAGTTCATGACTGACGTTTCTAGACTCGGACATGCAAACACTCTCCCTCTCTCTGAGATACTTACCTGGCATGTTCTCAAAGGACCTCAGAGTTATTCAGATTGTATTTGAAGCATTAATTATGCATCAAATCGTGCACGATTAATGTAAGGGGGGTTGATCTACAGCTTTGGTTACAGCTCAACTTGAACAAATGGAGAATAAACCTGAAGTCCTTTGCGAATGCGGTTCTCTTTTTAGCTACATATCATTGCATTTGAGCTTACAACAAGGCTCCAGGTGAAAGAACCTTTCCAATTTCTGTAAATCTTTCAAATGCAAGTGTTGAACACTAGAGCTGGAGTCAAACAACGAGGCAGCCGGAAGCTGTACGACTGCAGCCAATGAATAATTCACTCTCATCTTGCAGCTGGCTAATATTTGACAGCAAACTCAACAAAGCGACCTTGTCATTTGACTACAGCATGACTTTCACTCAAACAAGATGTGCACTAACATCGCCTTCAACTCTCAACTGAAACACCTCCACCTCTCTCCGAAAATCTCCCAGTGTAAACCACTGCTCAAACTCCTCCAGAGCCACATTAGCAAGCGCTGCTGAGAAGTGGAGGATTTCAGCTTGAGCGAGTCCTGATACTGTCTTGCTCTTGCGCATGTCGAGGACAGACACAGTAAGGACAGAAGGAGACCTACGTGTCTGAGGCGTTTCGGCCGAGATCTCGTTGGTGTACGCGCCGATGCCGTGTTTGCTGCGAGCAGCCAGCTGAAACATGTAGGTAGTGAATGGCTTCAGCTCTTTGAGTAAATAGGTCGTGGTGGGCTCAAAGCTAACACGTTTCTAGAAAAAAACAAAACAAAATGAAAGTTAAAAACCAAAATACAGACTCAGTTCAGACAGCTCTTGAAGACTGACGGCGTTCATACCTCCTCTTTGTCATCTCCTTTCTTATAGAGAAGCTCATATCCGATGATCTGATTGTCCTGGCCTGTCTGAGTTGGGGGGTTCCACGATAGCAAAATGCTTGTCTCGGATTTGGCTTCACCCTTGAAATCGGTTGGTTGAGAGGGCACTACAAAACATCACAAGAGCATAAATGACAAACACTCCAAATGTTTTATTTTGAAAAATGCTCTGATTCCCCGAACCCACCTCCAGTTTTGGCTATGATCTGCAGATCTGATGAGAGCGGTCCGTCCCCTACAGAGGTGAAGGCCAGGACCTTGATGTAGTAAGTCTTATTGGGCGTCAGACCGGGAATGGTGAGAAAATTGGAGGTCCTTACAATCTGTTTCTCCCATTGGTTGACGTGCTGGCTGGGATCGGTGGTGTAGTAAACCCTGTAGCCTGTAATCTGGCCGTTGGCCTCCTCGGGTTCGTCCCAGTGTATGATAGCAGTAGTGGCACTTAGCATGCGCCCTCGGACTTGTCGTGGGGCGGTACTTGGCGCTTGCTCCGCAGTTTTGGCCTCAATGTCTTCGCTGGGAGGCCCGCGTCCAATGTTATTTACGGCGACTACTCTAAATTGGTAGTCAGAGTAAGGACTCAGCCCGCCCACGCTGTATCGAGTGGTAGCAACTCCATCAATCTCTTTAAAAGAGTCCTCAGAGTTTTTGGGCTTGTGCTGGATGATGTAGTACGAAACAGGTTCGGGATTTCCAGAATCCCATGTGAGCGTGATGCTTGTTGCCGTGCGTTCGGTTACCTGGGGAACACCTGGTGGCTTCGGTAAAGCTGGAGCAAAATAAAAAGGGAATTAGTGGATTTCAATTATGTGGAACAAGGAAAATCCACTGTGATTAAGTGCTAGTGATCACTGGAGACCGAATGGTGTGTTTCTATTTTATATTTACTAAAGGTAGTCAGTATTCACTGGGATGCAGGTCTTCGAAGGTCTTCAAGCCCTGAAGTGTGTATAGAAACATAACAATGTACAAATCAAATGTTCATTCACTCATTCATTCATTCATTTTCTTGTCGGCTTAGTCCCTTTATTAATCTGGGGTCACCACAGCGGAATGAACCGCCAACTTATTTAGGAAGTTTTTACGCAGCGGATGCCCTTCCAGCCGCAACCCATCTCTGGGAAACATCCACACACACATTCACACACTCATCCACTACGGACAATTTAGCCTACCCAATTCACCTGTACCGCATGTGTTTGGACTGTGGGGGAAACCCGGAGCACCTGGAGGAAACTCACACGAAGGCAGGGAGAACATGCAAACTCCACACAGAATTGCCAACTGAGCCGAGGATCGAACCAGCGACCTTCTTGCTGTGAGGCGACAGCACCACTGCCTCGCCCAAATCAAATGTATCCTTGCAAATCTTTCAGTGTCCGGATTGCAAAGGCTAATAAAGATGCAAGCTGTAGATAAATACTGCACACAGTTCCGTCGCTGTCAAAGTACATAAACAATTGGCTAAACTGCGGTCTTAGAGACTCAAACAGTTCTTCTACTAAATAATAGAATGCCTTTGATTAGTTTGTGCTCTTGTATTGGTTGGCTCTGCAGTGTCGTTCGGCTTTGTCATTAGCATTCACGGACCATGTGCTCTTCCCCTGGGATACAAGCCGAAGGTTAAAATGTCAGCTTGCCAAAACACAGTAGATGTGTGTTCCAGCACTGCTTGCTGCTAATGTAATACAGCAAAAGAGCTCACAGTCCTGACAGCTCCTCAGCGATAAGAAGAAAACCAAGTTGCCCCAGAGAAAAGCGAGACTCTGCGGTTTGTTTAGTACATGTCTTAAATATTCCACCGGCTGTAATTTATTGCTTTAATTCAGAGCGCATTAGGTGAGGTTGGCGATAGGACAGATAATGTTTAGTCTTTGCGTGCTGTCTCTTGGGGCATATTATGACTAATGTGATTTTGTTATGTCTGCTGGAGACAAAAGGCTTTGTGTGTGTGTGTGTGTGTGTGTGTGAGCAGCTGTGAGTGTGTCAGCCTGTTTGAGCGAACAAGTGTGCCAGCAGTAGGAGCTTGTGGTTTCATCTGCAAAATGTGATAAGACGGATCAAATAACAGAAGTGTGGTGCCGGATGGAATGCTAAGCATCGAGTCGTCTCTTAGATTCTCACCTTTGACCGTAATCTGTGCGACCGCCTCTATAACGCCCAGCGTTGACATGGCGACACACGTGTAATTGGCTGACTGCCGCACGTCAGTGAGTTCCAGCACGTTTCTCCCAATGGGCATGTCATCCTCAGGGGTCAAATCCTCTGACCCCAGCATCCATTTAACATAGGGCATGGGTGACCCGACGGCCACACAGGTGATGTTTACACTGCCACCAGGCATGATTTCATTATCCGTTGGGGGAATGGAGAACCGGGGCGGAACCCGTCTCACTGGAAGAGAACACAAGGACCAGTTACTTCCCACACAGACACAAGCAGATGGTACATTCGGGAGCATTTAACAGACAAATCAAACAAACACTTGGTGGATTACACCCTTTCTCAAATGAGCGAAATATAGCAGGATCCAAACTACTGCACATGTAGAAGACACAAACATTTCGCTTCGCTTCCTTTGGACTGGGACATGGAAACAGACGCCATGCACAGGTGACCCACGCGTTACAGACAGACGGCAGCACACGGGGGAACTGGAGGGCCACAGCATGCAGGAGTTGCGTGTGTTTGTACAACTTCGATGCTGCGTTCTCTTCCAGTTGATGTGAAGAAATGTGCCCAATCACATTGCCACATCACACACAGCGGCGAGCCCCATCACAGGACCGCCGGCAAACTAACAACAAGTAGAGACCAGCTGTGACTGCCTGCGGCTGCCATTCAAAAAGTGGACGCACGTGTCAGCGAAAACAACCTCGAATAAACAAATGGGTGGACGATGTGAGGGGTGAATCTGAAACCCAGTCAAAATGGAAATTAAACAAATGAATAGACGAACAAAAGATAAACCCTCGATGTAAATGGGGCATGGGGGGGGGGCATTCCTGAATCTGTCATGCAAACAAGCACACTGCTCATTCCACAGGGAAACTCTGGGGGATTGGAGAGAGATGAAGAACAAGGAAAGGAGACGAGGAAGAGAAGGGAGGAGTAGAGGAGTCAGTTAACAGGAAATCTACAGCGCTATTAAAAGCAGGAGTCTCTGAGACACAGGGAAAGAGACAGGGAGAGGGGGGAGATAGAGAGACAAGAGGGAGAGAAGACGTGGGAGAGAGAGAAGGGGTACTATTTGCCAGCTCCTCACACAAGGGTTTATGGGACAGCAGAAGGGTGGAAGAAGATTCAAGAGTCCAGAATTACTGAACCAATGTCAGTGTTACTGCTTACATACTGTCAGTCTCAGACAGCAGCGTCTGATGTGTAATGCACACACACTCTGGCAGCTTTACGCAGCTTCTGGGAGTCAGTGTTCAGCGCTTTCTATCAGTCCTGCTACAGTGAGTCCATCTGAGGACAACAAATCACTCGAGTTTGCGATGATCGGAACTGTCTTGCAAGATTCTCGTTTACTTTTGATTGAGACAGAGCATCCAGAATCTTGAGGTACACCGATAGGGTATGTTTCCACACTAGCTTTTTCTTTTTGTTGGTTCACCCTGCTAAAAAAAAGCTTAAACCAGCCTAGGCTTGTTGGCTGGTTTTAGCTGGCTGACCAGCCTGGTTTTAGAGGGGTTTTGGCCACTTCCAGGCTGGTTTCCAGCCTGGTCTCAGCTGGTCAGGCTGGGAAATGACCAGCTAAAACCAGCTTGACCAGCCTGGTTTAAACTGGACATAGCTGGTTTTGGCTGGACTCCCAGTCTGGCTAGGCTGGTCAAGCTGGTTTTAGTTGGTCATCTCCTAGCCTGACCAGCTGAGACCAGGCTGGAAATGGTTGGAAAACAGCCTGGACGTGGCCAAAACCCCTTTAAAACCAGCCTGGTCAACCAGCTAAAACCAGCCAGCGCTGGTTTAAGCTGTTTTTTTCAGTAGGGCAGATGAGGGGAAATGTCTGAAATGTGCTGCTGGAGTGCAACCAAGAACAGGGCCGGGAAACAATGAAGTAGATGACTATAGTAAAGATGAAGACTACATTCTGGGCCACTGATCTGCAGACTGAGACTCCAACCCTAATCAGAGACACAGGAGAAAGCTAATTAAGAGTAACGTAAGGCCTCGTCCACACAGCAAACCATCTCCAAACACCACTCCTCCTATAGCCATGTTGATAAGCAAAATTAAACTTTTTACAAATGAACGTGACTGTAACATGTGACTAGTCAGAATCTTGCAGCCAGGAACACAAAACGGCAGCTTACAGAGCTACATTCATCGCCAATATTACAATAAACCTTGATAATGCGGTATCGAGTAGACTAGGGGTGTCCTAACTCGGTTTTGGAGGGCCGGTGTCCTGCAAAGTTTAGTTTCAACCCCAATCAGACACACCTTGGCTAGCAAATCAAGCTAGGCTTTCTAGAAACATCAGTGCAGGTGTGTTAAGGAAAGTTGAAGCTAAAATCTGCAGGACACCGGCCATCCAGGACTGAGTTTGGACACCCCTGGACTAGACGACCAGCAGAGATGCACTAACAGTTACACGGCTCAGAAATTTTAGATATACATGCATTAGGCATCATCTTGTGTTTGTATAAACTCCGAAGGACTTCATGCACATGCATGTGTGTGTCTTTACAGCGCCACCTATAGGTGTGGGATAAGTATCACACCATTTAAAGCAGCTTTACTGTTTTCATTTGGACGCAGATGTTTATGTGTGAGAATGCAAAACTTTTAGAATCTGCAAAAGACAAAAACACAGTCATTGCCGTGTGGACGCAGCCTAAACTACAGATAGGGGGATTTGATCTGCATCATGGTGAGGGTTCCCTGCTGAAAAGTCCTGCATTACTGCTTACCATAATGCATAGGTCTCAAACTGGATTCCTGGAGGGCCGCAGCTCTGCACAGTTTTGCTCCAACCCTATCGAACACAGCTGGTCCAAATAATCAAGGTGCTCAAATGAATCACGAACACCTTCATTAGCGCGATCAGCTGTGTTTAATCAGAGTTGGAGCAAAACTGTGCAGAGCGGCGGCCCTCCAGGAATTGAGTTTGAGACCTATGCCATAATGATTTCTGGCTACTTCTGGTTACCAGCAGATATATGTTTTACTTCAGAGACCAGCGTGAGTTGCAGCTCATCTCCAGCATGGGAAGTTGGAGTGGTGAGCTACGCCAACATGACTATACTGGTCCACAGTTAAACCAGGACTAGTGTAGTCTTAACAAGCCTGGACCATACTGGTTTATGCAGGATTTTCAGCAGGGTTAAATCCCAGTCTGCGTGCCAGATTTCTTCCGTTTAATAGGGCAGATACTGGTCTTTATATATCATAATAAAAGCATAATAGATTTACGATGAACCCAAACAAACACTTGATAAAGAGTTTCAGACTCCTCAAGAAGTGTGAGAGTTTCAGTGACGCGTGGCTCGCCTCTTGACTGGAGATGTTGCGGTTCTCTAGAGATGAAATCTCTAATTATTGCGAACAGATTTCCAATCCTATTGCAATTAATTTCCAATTGAAACGCTGTTCCAGGAGACATGATGTTTTCCCTTTCATCTGAATACCGTTCCGTTAGTCGAGTCTAGAGAACAACGCTCTACATGCATCAATTGTCCTTTATTAGCAGCTTGTTAGGTGGAAAGGAAAGAAAATATCTGATCTCACAGAGCTGCGGAGCATGTCCCATCACAGTCTGCACCGAGCAAGGTCAGCACACAGCTGAGTGTTACGAGGAGAGCGTGTGCGTGGTGCTGGTCAGAGTAGCGAAGCAGGACCACTGACATGAGGGTGAAGAACGGACAACTTGAGCATGACCAATCCACCATGCAGACCCCCCCCCTCCCCGACATACTGCACACATTCGGACTGACATGCACCACTTTTTGGTCAAGCAGTACAGCGGAGGGCAGGACGTTTGTTCAGACCACAACAAAAGGAAACTGTCCAAAACATAAGGAACCAAAAGCAGAATCGACTCATAGACACGCAAATGCAGCTACAATCATTGCTTTCGCACTCTCGGGAATCGTGACTAGTGTTTGTATCACAGGCTTTCAGTTTGAAGATGGTTAGAAAGAAAAAACACACCAACCTTCTCGCAGCTCTGAGGGATGTAGGGAATTGATGCGGAAACAAAATAAAATGAGGAGAAAAACAAGGGAAAATACAGAGAGAGTAAAACAGGCCACATTCAACCCAGAGAATTGCTGCTAGAGACAGAATGTCTAGGAAAAGAAAAGTGTGCTGCATTTTACAGGCCTTTTAATGCGCTGCCCATTAAAGAAAATGACACAGGTCCAGTTATGAGCTTTACGTGCCATCAGCGGTCCCTGCGGCTCGCGCTGACTTTGGTCTGGAGTTTTGTTCATATTTGACGTGTATATACATGCGTTTTAATGTAAACCACATGACTGGGCCTGTGCATCAATACGCCCGCTCTCCTAAGTACATCAGGCCTTCAAGTTTTATAGGATGGAGCATATTTTGGCAGCTGAAAGTATTACATTTTGTATTAAAGTCAACATGAAATCAAAAGTCTGATTAGTGGTCTTGTTTTGAACGTATTGTGTATTTATATAGCGCATTTATCGTGTATGGCCATGCACCCAAGTCTCTCCACACCACCACCAGTGTGCACACTTAGGTGGTGTGACGGCAGCTACAGAGCACCAGCGCTTCACCACACACCAGCATTTGGGGGAGTGGAGAGACAGTGATAGAGCCAGTTTGGTGGATGGGGATGATTGGGAGGCCATGATTGTAAGGGCCAATTGACGACCCCTACTCTTTTACGAGAAATGCCATGTGATTTTTAATGCCCACAGAGAGTCAGGACCTCGGTTTATCGGAAAAACGGCACCCACTAATGCTGCGTTCACACCAGACGCGGAACGCACGTCAAGTGCGAGTGATTTACATTTTAAGTCAATGCAAACGTGCAAATAGACATCCTGCGGTGCGATACGCATGAATGGCGCGGCGCGAATGACGAGTATTGCGCGGTGCGAATGGCACGAATGGCATGGTGCGAATTGAGCATTTGACATGCTTAATGTGCATTTTGCGCAAATCACTCGAGTTCAAAAATCTGAACTTTAGCGGACATTCTGGCCGCGTTAACCAATCAGGGTCTTGCTCTTGTGGGGGCGTGATTGTGACGTATCGCCTGTTGTCAGTGTCCCAGGGGAAATCCCCCAGCAGACACCCACAAGAAGTTCATCAAACTGGGCTGGGCTCAGTCAGAGGCACCGCTGAAAACCTCCATCAGCCAGGTTCAGTTTCTGGAGGAGTCTATGAGCTTAAAGAGCTGGATGCACCTCTGAAAGGATGTAGTGGACTCAGACACGGCTCTAAACGTATCGACGCTGTTTATCATCCTTCATAAAGCACATAAACACTGTTATTTTCTTCATAAAATCCATGTTAGCCCTTTAGCTATGAAGCTAGAGTCACGGGGCAGACAGAAGCCCTGCCCATCACGCCAATCCGCGTCTGTTCTGAAGTGAATTTGACGCGCGAATAAAGTGAGTAACCTTGTTCACGCAGCTATTTACAAGCGAATAGCGCAATTTATCCGCGCGTTCCGCGTCTGGTGTGAACACAGCTTAACAGTATCGTGTCCCCTTCACTTTAATTGGGGCATTAGGAACCACACAGACCACAGGTTGAGCGCCCCCTGCTGACCACACCACTTCCAACAACAGCCTAGTTTTCCCATGTGGCCTCCCATCAAGGTACTGACCGGGCTCAGCCCTGCTCAGCTTTGAGTAACTGCTCTCGGGCTGCAAGGTGATATGGCTGTGGTGCTTTTAACACTCTTGTTATGCAAAGCAGTTTTCTTTATAAAGCAGACTACTCAATAATGTCTTGTTATATATATATATATATAAAGGGGATACTGATGCAATTTCATGTTGACTTTATATACTTATAAACCTGAAGTGAAGAATGCACACAAAGACAAATCCTCCATCATATGTTAATATCAATAAACATCTCATATTCATACAGAGGAGTGATTCTTCAGTCACACGACCTTCTTCATTCAGTGACATTAAAAGTGGCTGACTCTAATCAAGCTTAAGAACTTAAAATGAATGACTTTTGATGCTTTATAAAAACACAAATACTGCATATGTGGCATAATGTCTCCTTTAATATGATCAGGTCATCTAAATGAAGAATCACACATACACCTTTTACATTATATTAGACTGAAGACTGTAGTGTAAACATTGAAATTCAATTAGAATAAATGAAAATATAGTTTGACGTCTGCAGTGAGAAATAAAGGTGCTAAATAGAGCGCTCAGACATTTGCTGCAGAGAGGTTAAAGTCATTCTATCATTGCTTAAGAGTCAGTAACATAACAAACACAGCAAGCATTAACGTCATTAAAATAGAGAATAAACTCAAAACAGGCAGAAAATCAGGGCTGTAGAAAACCAAAGCGATCCAAACAACAAAGCTGAGGCGCTCTCGGGTGTCATTCAGGTGTGTGTGCGTGCTCTTTTGTTGCTTTTCTTTACCGCCGTGGGCTTTTCCTACCTCTGACATACAGGTTGGCAGGAGCGGAATAACGTGTGCCGTCGTTGTTGGTCGCGACACATTCGTACTTCCCTTGGTCCGACTCCTCGCTTTGTTCGATTTGCAGCGCTCCTGCACAGTGGGAGAAAACACGCAGCAGAGAAGAAGGTAATTACAATAATAATAGAAGCCATTAAACAACCTTCACTCAGTCACACTCGCTAGGCCTATTTCTCAGTATGAATTGCATTATTTGTTCTGTTTGGGTCTCCGTAAGGGTGGACGCAACAGAACGGCTGGGCTATGCTGACGTTTAACCCTCTTCTCCGCAGAGCTTCCTATAGACTTTATGCAAGCTAAGCTCCTGGGAAGCTGGGGGTAGAAATGTTTCCCCCTTAAAATATCTAATGCAGCACTTCATTCTCTAGGCCCGATGCACGATGGGAAAGCAATTTCGGCACTAAAGATGGATTTCACGGTGCATTCGCGATGCATATTATGATTTTGTCAGGAACTGGGTAATTTGGAGGTGCTCGAATTGAAACTATCCGGGAAGCGGGCCTAGAGAAGAGCGAACGGCGAACGCTGCAGTAGACATTTGAGGAGGCACACACAAAGGAAAACAAACTTTGCAGCGTTAATTATCTCGGACATTTTACAACCACATCAATGGAGAGGAAAACATAGAGTACAAGATACATGTTGCAGGGTTTCTAAAGGCACTTAATCGTACGGGTGGTTTCAAAATCGTTACTGTTTAGAAAAAAACAGCCGTGGTAATAATCAATAATGATGATACTGATCGATTATCAATTGAAAGGTCTACAAAAGGTGAAGGGAGGTAGCCCTGCAATATTATTACACATCTCACAGGACTGTTCATCATGGGAATGAGTGGAAACTGCGATACGGCAGCATATGACTCAAATAAAAAAAGGTTTACAGTATACGAAAGCAGCATAAAGGGGAAGGACAGTTAAAAAAAAAGAGAAATTTGGTGTTGAATTCAATTCAAATCGATTAATAAAATGGCCAATCGACAAAAAAAGGGCAGCATTTCCAGGTCAAAAAACAAAAATCAAGTGCTGCTTGAATGGGAAAAAACTGAAGAAGAAAAAATCTGTTGGGAGAATTATCGTTACCAGTACATAAACCTCTAGCACATGCAAATCTTTCCAAAGAACAAGAAATGTGTGTCGGCACAACTTACAACCTTTTGACAACCCTTAGCTGAAAAACAAAATGCAAGTGTATTAGAAAAAGCGCCGACAAGAAAGCAACCAATCACTGCCATAGCTTACGCAAAGCTAAAATGACACCCATAAAAATCCACCAATGGGATCAGCAGTGTGGTGTCACATGACCCAGGGAAAAACGTTTCTTGGAGTGCACTAAACCGCGGCGGACGCCGGCTCCTGACACAAAAAAAAGCAAAAAAAATTTGACACAAAATGGCCACCTCAGAATGGTCTGCCAGACCCACTGTTAGCTTTTCCCCAGCCCTGAAGAATGGAACAAAAATAAAAACGTCAAAAAGGAAAACAGCCTTCAACCCAAGAAAAGCAAGAAGGAAAAATAGGTGGAAGAAGGAAAAAAAGCACCGCAGAAACTTTATCAAAAAAGTAGTTGTTTGGGCTTTTTTAGCTTGTTTTGAGAAGGGTACAGGTAGAGGAAAGCAAATGAAGGACGATTGAAGAGCGATTCAAAAAAAGACAGAAAGATGCTTTTTAATGGGGAAAAATCGTGGCAGAGAGGTCTCCGGCGTGTCTCCGGCATCTGGGCTCATGTGCAAGAACAGCTAAGGGGGGAAAAATGTTTGGCTGTTTTAGTTGGACAAAAAAAGGGACACATGATCTGCTATGGCCAAAAGATAAAAACCAAAACCAAAGAAAAAATCATAAGAATGAAATAGAAGAGGAGGGAGAGAAAAAAAAAAAACACGTAAAGGATATGCTTCTTTGGGCTGCAGTAAGCATATCGACTCTGAAGAGTGTGTGGGGGAAAAATACAAGAGGCTTTCTCGAACTGAAGGAAAACCAAACGAAAGGAAGAAGAAGAAGCGCTTACGCAAAAATGGCGGGAGATGGATGACGGGAACAGAACGGGATGGAGTTGGAGGGCGGGGGGGGGTGGATGGATGGATGCAGACACATGTGGGACAGGAAGAATGAAGTCAGTTGTTCATTCTGTGAACTTGAGTTGAGCACTCTTACCTCTTATTGGCGTACCACCTGGGTGGATTATATGAATGCAAATAAGATTAAGAAAGAAGAGTCGTTAGTACGAGAAGAGAGTCTGGCCGCTTTGGAAGAAGAATCAAATTAGATTTGCTTTGCTTTCTTACAGACTGAATTAGGCTACAACAGGAAAGAGAAACTGAGAAAAGACAGCCATTGGCTCTAGTGGAGAAAAGCACAGGATTGAGCACTCTAGAGAGGTCAGAGAGCAACAGTGGTGAAGCACAGGGGCCGACTGAGACCTGCAGTGGCCCTGATCTACTGGGGGGAGGATTGACTGGGGGGTTTGGTCTTGGAGTGAAACAGTGGACAGTCTTTGAGCTGTGGTTTCAGACACAGATGGAGTGATAGTGTCAGTGTCAGTGACGAATCGTGGCCCTGACCGTGTCTTGTGTGCTTTATTTACTGCTAGTCAACTAGTGTGTGTGTGTGTGTGTGTGTGTGTGTGTGCTCTACTGGCTCATTGACACCGTTAGTAAAATGCATGCCATGCATTTTAACAGTAGTTTGAGTAACATGGAACATTAGTGGGAGGCATGTGTGCTCAGATCTACAAACTTACCAAAGGACTCTGGAGATTTACAAAACAGAGAGAAGAAAGACAGCATAGAAAATATGATTATATTCCTTACGTTTGCTCTGGTTGACACACTTAAATCTGACACTCTATTGCACAGGCTTATCAAAACACGGCTTGGAAAATCAAGAGAGAAATCAGACAACGGAAGAAGAAGAAAACAGGACAAGGGCAGAGCCGAGAGCTCCGGGAAGACAGATCGTACCATCGAGTGCTGGAAAACTGCTCTCAGCGACTCAAGCGGCACGGTTGGGGTACAATGGCGAACTCAAACAGGGGATGTGGAAGCGTTACGCCGGAGACCGCAGGCGGAGGGAAGCAGCGTTTACTGCGGCTCCCGACTCAAGAATCACCAACATGTTCAGCCCTTTGGTCAATTGGATGCGCAAACACACAACGAGGGTCTCCCACACACACACACACACACACATTCACACTCACACACAGGTACGGACATCTCCTGGATTTTTGGGCGTTTGGTTTTGGAGGCTGCTTCTGCTGCTGCTGGTACGTGTGCGTCATGACATGAAAGCAACAAACAAAACAACCTTGATGATTCTTTTGAGAGCCCTGAATGAAGCCAGATCGTACTAATTGCGCTTTTTGAGGAAGAAAAAATAAGGACATGGAGAACGAGAGTTATTTATTATGCATGGTTCGGCTGCTTTTAGCGACTAAGTGTTAAAATGGAAAGAGAAAACAAAGCCCAATTTAAGCCGGCCAAAAATGCAGTCATAGCAGTGAATCATGGGTAATAAATTAAACAGACAGGAACACAAGACACGTCACACAGAAAAAAAGGGGACGCAGAAGACGAAGCCGTTTCCTACAGAATCAACCCCCACCCACCCCACCCCACACACACAAATCCAAAAACAAGCCTCCAATTGAAGGAACAAAAGGTAAAGGAAGCGTCTCTGGTCTGGCGATACGGAGCCAAGCGTTCAGAGGTGCGTTACCTGATCGGAGCTGCTTGATGCGGCCGTTGTTACTGGTGTTGACTGGGAGGAAGTCTTTGAACCAGGAGATGTCAGGATCAGGGTTCCCACTAGCAGCACAGAGCATGGTGGCGGTACGGGTGCGCTCCACCACCTTCAGCTGAGGGCCCATGTCTATGGTGGGGAAACCTGCGGGCAGCTGATCCTCTGAAACACAGCCACAGTGCCACTGTTACACTCACTTCATCAGGGAACATGAGCCTTGTCAAGTAAGGTTTAACCCACACTTAAAATTATTTCTATGTTTTTAACTCGTGCAAACACACACACACATTTTGAGTGAGACACACACACACTGTGAGCCGGTTCATGATGAAATGACCAATATAAACACTGTTCTGAAATACAAATAATAGTGGAGAGCCATGTGTAGAGTGTATAGTGTAGAGCAGGGGTGCCCAAACTCGGTCCTGGATGGCCGGTGTCCTGCAGAGTTCAGCTCCAACTCCAATTAGACACACTTGAACCAGCTAATCAAGCTCGTACTAGTCATACTAGAAACCTCCAGGCAGGTGTGTTGAAGCAATTTGGAGCTAACTCAGCAAAGCACCAGCCCTCCTGGACCAAGTTTGGGCATCCCTCGTCATGACCTTCAATTAAAATACTGCTGTAGTTTTTTTTTATTACAGTTTTATATACAGTCCTTGTGTATTGAAGATGGAAAAAGTGCAGTTCATCCTCTCCCCACACCTTCAATTCCTTCCCAGACAGGCAATCAAACTCTCAACATTTGGTTTCCAAGTTCAACTCATTGACCATTAGAAAACAACTGCCCTGAAACCACACAGAGAGACACACCTGCTCCTGGAGGACCTCTGTTCTGAAGTTTAGCTCCACTACAGACAACTTATAAAGATCTTTAAATTTGCAAGATCCAGATATGTACCTCAGAGACACTCTAGAAGCAGGACTGGATAAGTCAGGGGCGTCCGAACTCGGTCCTGGAGCGCCAGTGCCCTGCAGACTTTAGCTCCAACTTGCCTTAACACACCTGCACGGATGTTTCTAGAAAGGCTAGCTTGATTAGCTAGCCCAGGTGGGTCTGATTGGAATTGGAATTACACCTTTCAGGACACCGGCCCTCCAGGACTAAGTTTGGACATGCCTGGGATAAGTAGTCTCATTTAAACCTGAACATTCACAATGGTAAACCCAGATTGTCCTGTTATTGTTGGGACCGGGAATCAAAGCTGCAACCTTTGGGTTACAAGTCTAACTGACTGACCATTATACCACAACTGCCCTAAAGACACACAAAGAAGCAAACCTGCTCCTGGAGGACATCTGTCCTGAAGTCCAGTCCAAACGAAACACACCACAGAAAACTGATCCAGTTCTTCAAATCCACCAGGTGCTTAAAGACGCTCCAGAAGCAGATTGGCTGATCTAGATCAGGACTGCAAGGTTTAGCCCCAACCCCAATTAGACACAACTGAACCGACTGATCAAGCTCTATAAAGTATAGAGTATAATGTTGTAGAGTATAGCGCAAACTCAGTCCTGGATGGCCGGTGTCCTGCAGAGTTTGGCTCCAACTCCAATTAGACACACTTGAACCAGCTAATCAAGCTCGTACTACTCATACTAGAAACCTCCAGGCAGGTGTGTTGAAGCAAGTTGGAGCAAAACTCAATAACACCGGCCCTCCAGGACCAAGTTTGGGCACCCATGATCAAGATGTCTCTTTTTTTTTGCCAGAACAATTGAAATACTGTTGTCTTTAATGATTTTAAATGCCGTCCTTGTACAACCTGTTACAACATTTACAAATGAAACCTTCCTTGGTTCCTGGGTTGTCTATGAAACCCTGTCGAGTGACTTTTCTATGGGTAGGACTTTGAAAATATAAACAAGGTGAGGCTTCTGCTCCTGAGAGCTCCTCTTGTGTTCTCCCACACATTAAACATATGATTATAATGTCGAGGGAAATGAACAAAGAGCCATTCTGCACTGTCATATCAATGTGTGTTGCAGACAATTTATACAGTAGACCAGGGGTCACCAATCCTGGTCCTGGAGGGCCGGTGTCCCTGCAGGGTTTAGCTCCATCTTAGCTCAACACACTTGCCTGGATGTATCAAGTATACCTAGTAATACCTTGATTAGCCTGTTCAGGTGTGTTTGATTAGGGTTGGAGCTAAAATCTGCAGGACACCGGACCTCCAGGACCACTGTAGTAGACAAACTATACCAGCAATATCCAAACTTGGTCCTAGAGGGCTGGTGTCTTGCTGAGTTAGCTCCAACTAGCTTCAACACACCTGCCAGGAAGTTTCTAGGATATTTAGTAAGAGCTTGATTAGCTGGGTCAGGTGTGGTTAGTTTGATTAGGGTTGGAGCTAAACTCTCCAGGACACCGGCCCTCCAGGACCGAGTTTGGATACCCCTTAAACCACATGTGTCAAACTCAGTTCCTGGAGGGCCGCAGCTCTGCACAGTTTAGTTCCAACCCTAATTAAACACCTGATCAAACTAATTGAGTCCTTCAGGCTTGTTTGAAACCTACAGGTAAGTGTGTTGGAGCAGGGTTGGAACTAAACTGTGCAGGGCTTCGGCCCTCCAGGAATTGAGTTTGACACCCCTGCCTTAAACTACATATACACACATATAAACAAAGTTTCCTTTGAATTAATCAATTATTCTTACATTAACACTTGTATAAATAAATAATATTAAAGAATTACATAAAAAAAAGAATACAGTTATATGGTTGTTAAATGTGACGCATTTTAAACCGCATTATTTCTGCATTACCTATAATAAGTGATTTGATAATAATTGACCAAAGTTGGTAATCCCTCAACACCAACAATAAAATAAAACAATGCAAATGTATTAAATTGTCAAGTAGCTGATAAATGAGGCCTCGTTTAAATACTCAACACTCCGCCCAGACAATAATGATCTATTTCAGACCATAATACATTCACATTCATATAATACACACATATTCAGCCTGCGATGGCCAGCATGCATTTGTAAAGTGAAAAAGCGAAGGTTAAACACCTCCTGTGTGTGTGTTTGCTTGCATGTGTGTGTGTGTGAACCTACAGCAAACACAAGCAATCTAAAGCAAACAAGAGCTCAAGAAGCCTCCAGGGAACATTACCAACACACACACTCGCTCAAACACACTGATTACCACTGAACTGACCAAACATCCCTCGGGATTCGCTTTCTACGAGCTGCAAACACCTCCGATCAAGTACACAAAATCACACAGACGCGAAAATCCATCAGGCTCGGCTTTCCTCCAGACTTTAGGACAATTGGTGTCAGATTTGGTTAGAAATGCAATGATCTACTGCAGATTTACATCAGAGAGCGTCGCCGTTCAGCTCCCGCTCGCATGTTGACAGTTCTAGAGACGTTTTCTCTTGTTTCCAGAAAACAGTGAAGGATCTGAACGAGCGTGTGATAGACAACAGAATAATATCCCTGTCTAAATAGTGACTAAAGCGTGATTATGACACTCACA
Organism: Danio rerio; assembly: GCF_052040795.2. Lineage (NCBI taxonomy): Eukaryota > Metazoa > Chordata > Actinopteri > Cypriniformes > Danionidae > Danio > Danio rerio. The sequence goes on from NC_141027.1 coordinate 80,831,565, forward strand.
GGGAGGCTTGGGCTGTAATGGAGGATTTCCCGCAGCTCATAAAGAGCCTCAAACGCTCCTCATTGTCTGGGAAATCATTATAATGCTCTTTCAGAGAGCGCTGCGATTCAGCAAAGATTTGAAGATGTCCTTAATTTATGCCAAGCGAGTGCCAAGGTCTGCTATTCCAAATTCATACTTCTCAAGGTTTAATTCATAATTTACCAGCTCAGTAAATGGAAATGATCTCAGTACAAGAGGGCGCCGTAAAAAGTAATGTCACCATGAAAAGAGTTCATTCTCTTCAGGCGGAACCGCGATGGCTTTGTTGTTTTTGTGTGGGAAACACGACCTGGATGTGTTCTTGGCATCATCCGTCTGAAATAAACCACAGATGATCCGTCATGCCCAGAACCGGCCATTTAAAACATTTCCAGTAATCGTCCCTTGGGCATTAGCACAAATTTTCATATCTTTCTGCAAACATTCGACTCCAAATCCTCTGGTGACCTTCACAGGCTGCGAGCTACATAACGCGGCTAATTTTAGCTCTTCTGTGGCGTGTAGGCTTCGTCTGTGCGGAGCTACAGTTACGTGTCGGTCTGTTTTACTAAACGCGCAGGTATAAAATTACCACAAAAGCTACAGAAAGCTGCTGAGGGATCACTGGGAAGTCTAATCTACACTTGTGTGTGAGTCTAGCGCTGTGTCGCCGCAGCCGATAGACGCATTAATCTGCTGTGAGGAGTTTAGCAGAAGCAGAGTCTGCTTCAGAGCTGATATACTGCGAGCCCAGCTGAAGAAATAACTGAACAGAGTCAGGAGGGAGAGAGAAACTCACTTCTTTCTGGGAGTTTGAAACACGCTGCCAAAGTCAATACAATCCAGAAGAGTTCACTCTGTCTGCTGAACACCACCAAACTACTGTGGCTTTCAGCTTCATTCATGTGACTCGTTTCCATCAAATATTGCCAATTAAACATATGCACAAAACTGTAATATTGCATAGCATGTTTGCAAATCCATCCAATGAGAAACAACAGAGTACAAAATGATCACTTCCTGATAAGCTTGCACAAATATCAGACAGAGAAATGTAGTTTAGTGCGTTGAGAGAAGCCACTGTGGTCTTCTTCTATAATACAACCTCAAATTAGAAAAGGTTGTGACAGTATGGAAAACGCAAGTTAAAAAAAGCCTAAGTTGAAAAACCTTGATCTCCGATCCTCCAGGGGGCGCTGCATCAAGAATCCTCATTCATCTATAAGCCATATCACCACATGGGCTCAGGACTACTGCAGTAAACCCTAGTCAAGTACCGCAATACAGAGTTACATCCACAAACACCAGTGAAAACTGTACTTTGCCACAAGGATGCCCTATGTTAACAGTGTCTATAATCGACGTCGACTTCCCTGGGCTTGGAGGCATCTAGGATGGACCATCACACAGTGGAAATGTGTACTCTTCTCAAATGAATCAGTATTTCAGGTATTTTTTTTGGGAAAAAATGGATGCAGTGTGTTCTGGACTAAAAGGAAGCCCTATGTTAACAGTGTCCAAAAACGCCATCGACTTAACTGGGCTCGGAGGCATCTGGGATTGACCATCACACAGTGGAAACGTCTACTCTGGTCAGATGAATCAGTATTTATGGTATTTATTTAGGAGAAATGGAGGCAGTGTGCTCCAAACCAAAAGGAAGCCCTATGTTAACAGTGTCCAGAAACACCATCGATTTCCCTGGGCTTGAATGCATCTAGGATGAACCATCACACAGTGTAAACATGTACTGTGCTCAGGTGAATCAGTGTTACAGGTATCTCTTGGGACAAATGGATGCAGTGTGCTCCGGACTAAAAGGAAGCCCTATGTTAACAGTGTCCAGAATTGCCATCAACTTCCCTGGGCTCGGAAACATCTGGGATTGACCATCACACAGTGGAAACGTCTACTCTGCTCTGTTGAATCAATGTTACAGTTATCTTTTGGAACAAATGGATGCAGTGTGCTCCGGACTAAAAGGAAGCCCTATGTTAACAGTGTCCAGAATTGCCATCGATTTCCCTGGGCTCGGAGGCATCTAGGATGGACCATCACACAGTGGAAACATGTACTGTGCTCTGATGAATCAATGTTACAGTTATCTTTTGGAACAAATGGATGCAGTGTGCTCCGGACTAAAAGGAAGCCCTATGTTAACAGTGTCCAGAATTGCCATCAACTTCCCTGGGCTCGGAGGCATCTGGGATTGACCATCACTCAGTGGAAACGTCTACTCTGCTCTGTTGAATCAGTATTTCAGGTATTTTTTGGGAGAAATGGAGGCAGTGTGCTCCAAACCAAAAGGAAGCCCTATGTTAACAGTGTCCAGAAACGCCATTAACTTCTCTGGGCTTGAAGGCATCTAGGATGAACCATCACACAGAGTAAACATGTACTGTGCTCAGGTGAATCAATGTTACAGTTGTCTTTTGGAACAAATGGATGCAGTGTGCTCCGGACTAAAAGGAAGCCCTATGTTAACAGTGTCCAGAATTGCCATCGACTTCCCTGGGCTCGGAGGCATCTAGGATGGACCATCACACAGTGGAAACATGTACTGTGCTCTGATGAATCAGTATTTCAGGTATTTTTTGGGAGAAACGGATGCAGTGTGCTCCGCACCAAAAGGAAGCCCTAGGTTAACAGTGTCCAGAAGTGCTGTATATATACACCATTTCTGCTTGTATCTTGACCTCTCTTTCAGATATTTCCTTTTCAAGCTTACCTTCGCAATTAGCTTTTTCAGCTCAGTTAAGTGTGGAGCAGTGGCTCAGTGGTTAACACTGTCGCCTCACAGCAAGAAGGTCACTGGTTCGAGTTCGAGGATCATTGGGTGTTTCTGTGTGGAGTTTGCATGTTCTCCCCGTGTTGGCGTGGGTTTCCTTTAGGTTTCCCACACAGTCCAAACACATGCGCTATAGGGGGATTGATGAACTAAACTGGCCATAGTGTATGAGTCTGTGTGTATGAATGAGTGCGTTTGGGTGTTTCCCAGTAGTGGGTTGCAGCTGGATTGGCATTCGCTGTGTAAAACATATGCTGGAATAGTTGGCTGCTGGATCCTCTGTGGTGAATAGAGACTAAGCCGAAGGAAAATGAATGAGTGAGTTCTGCTAGCGGCGTAGCTCCTTCACGACCCGCCGCTCGTGTTTCCTGTGCTGTACACTGAATGGTGTGAGTGCTGAAGTACAGTACTCTGCTTCATCTTTCCCCTGTCAATCCAGAAACAGGCAAATTCACACTCAATCACATTAAACTCTGCTAATTTATTTGCAAGGTTTATGGAGAGGCCGAGCAATAACGCAGGAGACACTTATCCAGAGCTCAGCACAACGCTAATTGCGTATTGGCTGTGTGTGTGTGTGTGTGTGTGTGTAAGTCTTTAAAGCAATGCCAAGGTCGACGTGTGAATCAAGCTCTTTAAAACGAGCCAAATTTCACCTGCCATAAAGCCAAGTGCCTGCAGTCAGCCTTTGAGGAACAGCGGCAATGCCGCTAATAATTATTGAACGTGACAATCCATGCAGCTCCAGAATCAATGGCGTTCAGGCTGTGTGTATTGTTGGAAATCAAAATATGCCCGTGAGACTATACGTCAGCTCTCCAGAGAGGAATCGATCTCTGAACTCACAACCGACCCTCCGCGTCTCCTTCCACAGAACTTACACTTCAGCCAAATACATTTGTCCTCGTTCTGCTCCGGGAGCTGTTCTCTTTCTTCTCCGGGACATTTCCTATTCATATTCCTCGAGCCCGCAGCAGAAGACGTTTCTGAGGCTCCATAATTAAATATGGATTTCTGGAGTCGGCCGTTGTTTTAGCAGCGTACAGTACGGTTGCTTTCTGTAAAAGCAGAGGCCTGAACCCCGCTGTTTTCTGATGTGAGACGGATTAGATTCGTTAGATAAACGATGATCTAATAGGAAATTAATGTAGCGTGGAAATGAACTCTCAGATGTCGGTATCCCTCTATATGTGCCGGTTTTCCTGGACTGTATCTAGATATTAAACTCATTAATACTGTCGTCATTTGAGCATCGTTTACAGGACGGTTTCTGTTCGCTAAAGCTGCTTTAATAAAGGAAATCCAGTTAACAACAGAGTCTTATACTGGACACCATCACACACACACACACACACACACACACACATACACACAAACAAGTGCAGACACACACACACACTCATGAACATAAAGCCGCAAAGACATTTGAACACACACACATACTTAATTGCACACAGGCGCGCACACACACACACACTCCAGTGCATAAACACACACTCAAGTGCGCGCACACACACACACACACACACACACACACACACACACACATACATGAACATGCAAAGACATTTTTGCAAACACTAAAATAAACACACACACACACACATAATTAATTGCACACACACACACACACACACACACACACACACACACACGTACATGCAAAGACATTTTTACACACACTAAAATGAACACACGCACAAACATATAATTAATTGCACACGCACACACGCACAGACATGCACACACAAACACACACACACACACACTCAAGTGCATAAACACAAACACACACACACACACACACACACACACACACACACACACACAGGTGCTTTAAAACACACACACAAGTGCAAACATACACAAAAACACACAAGTGCATAAACACATACACACAAGTGCAAACACACACACACACACACACACACAAACAACTGCAAACACACACATGTACAAGAACACCACACATTAAAGTGAACACACACACATAATTATTTGCACACACACACACCTACACACAAACACCTGCGTACACCCATCCACACACACACATGAGCGCTGGCTCTTTGATTAACGGCAATAAAAGCGCCGTCAGATGCACGTCCTCAAGATTACAGTGAGCAAATAAGCACACACACTTACATGAACACACAGATAGATTTTTTTACGCACACACACACACACATACACACACTCAAGTGCACAAACTCTAAAAAGAACAAAATCACACAAACATATTTACAATCATCCACACACACACACACACACACACACATACACACACACACACACACCTGAGTGCTGCCTCTCTGATTAAGCTGGCGGTGAGCTATAAGTGCTGTTAATTGGGCTTTAATGAGTGCTCTCCGCATGATTGTGAGTGTTTGCTGAGGAAAAGGTTATTGACCAACACATCTGAGAGCAGAAATGACCCGCTCCACACTCTCCATCTGCTCGAGCTGCGCTGCGGATAAATCACAGCGACTCCGCGGAAGGTGAGAGGAAACCCTCCTGCCACAGCAAAAACAACGACAGAAACCAAGAGGATATTCAGCAAAGCCTGAGCTGCGTCTCCTCAAACACGAAGGACGAATCAGGAGAGAACATTACACACCAGAATACAGTAGATCTGCTGCACGATCATTCACACACATTACTGACGCTCAGGTCACACACACACACACACACACACACACACACTGCAAAAAATGCTTTCTTGTTTTTGTTTTTGTCTTGTTAGTCCAAATATCTAAACACTCTTAAACCAAGAAGTATTTTCCAGACCAGCAAAAGAGTCTTGTGTTCAGAAATAGAGAGTCAGAATGAAGAGATGATCCTGAAGTGTGTGTGTGCAAACTTTCCGCTCAAAATACCCCACAAATAATGTTTTCTACAATTATACTAATAAATAATCCAGTTATAAAATAAATATATTTATATCATTAATATGGACCGATATCTGTTGCTTTTTATGTAGCGTAAAAGCAAGATTCCAGTATATATATAAATATATCAGAATGGGGAAGAAAGGGGATTTAAGAGACTTTGAGCGTGGCATGGTTGTTGCTGCCAGACGGGCTGCTCTGAGTATTCCAGAAACTGCTGATCTACTGGGATTTTCACG
>NC_141027.1:80840000-80845000 GCF_052040795.2 Danio rerio
ACACACACACACACACACACACACTCTCTCTCTCTGCATTAACTCTTGCTGTGCTGCAGTGGAGTGAGCGCCGCTTGCTGTTATTTCCCTCTTCTTCATGTGACACTTGTTCTCTGATAATAAAGGTTATCTTTTACATTTGGCCGCGTGGTAAATGACAGGCGGTTAATCCGGCCACCGGCGCGTTTATCAGCGCGCTCCAGCTGCAGAATAATCTCGCGTGCGCTTTTCTGCGAGATGGCCAGGAAAAAAGCCCCGGCGTCTCCATCAATCACTCCTGCATGAGGCAGAAATGTGACCCGCTCAGGAATGCAGACCTGAGGCGCGGAGAGAACGCAGATGTGGACGCAGCTCACAGCATTCTGCCCTATGAGCACACACACACACACACACACACACACACACACACACACACACACACACACACACACACGCTTTGTCTTGTTTCTAGTCCAGTATTGTAGTCTGGCACGGGGGCTCAGTGGAGTCACTTCACTTGTTCTGAGTTTATTCTTATAGAGGATATTTTGAAGAATGTCACCACTGACTTTCACCCTTAACCATTGACATTCAGAGTGTTTGTTATTCTTGCAATTGAAACTACTTCAGAGAGAGTAAATACTGAGTAAATGTAGATTTTTAGCGTGCATTATCCCTTTAACATCATCATTGCTATAATCACCAGATAATATGGTGGTGTATTTTAAAGTCCACGTCGGCCGTCCCTGAATCGGAGAGAGTGTGGGTGCGTTCCTACAGTGCATCCGTCTGCAGAATCGCTCTGATTGTGTAAACGCCCTTGAGTGTAAACACTTATTGATCGTCTGGAGCGACGCACTGATAAAGTCTATCGAGCGCTCGCTCATCAGAAGTGACGGCCGAGAACTCAGAGAGCGATCAAACACAAGAAACAGCAGACGACAAGAAGATCATGAGTGGAGTCAGAGCTGAGAGCGCAAGATCATTTCTGACACACTGCAAAACAACAAACACACTGTCAAACACACACACTCTCAAACAAACACACTCAAACACACACACTCTCAAACAAACATACTGTCAAACACACACACTCTCAAACAAACATACTCAATCACACACTCAAACAAACACACTGTCATACACTCTCAAACATCAAACACACTGTCAAACAAACACACTCTCAAACATCAAACACACTGTCAAACAAACACACTCAATCACACACTCAAACAAACACACTGTCATACACTCTCAAACATCAAACACACTGTCAAACAAACACACTCTCAAACATCAAACACACTGTCAAACAAACACACTCAATCACACACTCAAACAAACACACTGTCATACACTCTCAAACATCAAACACACTGTCAAACAAACACACTCAATCACACACTCAAACAAACACACTGTCATACACTCTCAAACATCAAACACACTGTCAAACAAACACACTCTCAAACATCAAACACACTGTCAAACAAACACACTCTCAAACATCAAACACACTGTCAAACAAACACACTCAATCACACACTCAAACAAACACACTGTCATACACTCTCAAACATCAAACACACTGTCAAACAAACACACTCTCAAACATCAAACACACTGTCAAACAAACACACTCTCAAACATCAAACACACTGTCAAACAAACACACTCAATCACACACTCAAACAAACACACTGTCATACACTCTCAAACATCAAACACACTGTCAAACAAACACACTCTCAAACATCAAACACACTGTCAAACAAACACACTCAATCACACACTCAAACAAACACACTGTCATACACTCTCAAACATCAAACACACACTCAAACAAACACACTGTCAAACAAACACACTGTCAAACACACACACACACTGTCAAACAAACACACTGTCAAACAAACACTCTCAAACAAACACACTCTCAAACATCAAACACACACTCAAACAAACACACTGTCAAACAAACACACTCTCAAACAAACACACTCTCAAACATCAAACACACACTCAAACAAACACACTGTCAAACAAACACACTCTCAAACAAACACACTCTCAAACATCAAACACACACTCAAACAAACACACTGTCAAACAAACACACTGTCAAACAAACACACTCTCATACACTCTCAAACATCAAACACACACTCAAACAAACACACTGTCAAACAAACACACTGTCAAACAAACACACTCTCATACACTCTCAAACATCAAACACACACTCAAACAAACACACTGTCAAACAAACACACTGTCAAACAAACACACTCTCAAACAAACACACTCTCAAACATCAAACACACACTCAAACAAACACACTGTCAAACAAACACACTGTCAAACAAACACACTCTCAAACAAACACACTCTCAAACATCAAACACACACTCAAACAAACACACTGCAAAAAACAAACACACTCTCAAACACTCTTAAACATTCTCAAACACACAATCAAACACTTAAACACACTCTTAAACACACAAACACACAAACAAACACACTGTCAAACAAACACACTCTCAAACAAACACACTCTCAAACATCAAACACACACTCAAACAAACACACTGCAAAAAACAAACACACTCTCAAACAAACACACTCTCAAACACTCTTAAACATTCTCAAACACACAATCAAACACTTAAACACACTCTTAAACACACAAACACACAATCAAACACACAATCAAACAAACACACTCTCAAACACAATCCAACACACACTCAAACACACTCTCAAACACACAATCAAACACTCAAACACATAAACACACTTTCAAACACACAATCAAACACTCAAACACACACACACACACACTTTCAAACACACAATCAAACCCTCTTTAACCCACTGACCAAATGACCCAGCACTGGTTTAGCATTAGATTATTTGTGTGGGTTGTTCAAACCCAACATTGGGTCAAATATGAACAAACCTTCTTTAATTGTTTCAATAAAATGTAGTGACACTTTTAACAGAAGCAATGGTGTGGTTTGTCCAGATTTGACCCAACATTGTGTTATACAACCCACACTCTAAATCTAACACTAACCTAATGTTGGGTCAACTGTGAACAATCCACATCATTGGGTTAAAACTGTCACCTAAATTTAATTAATGAATAAATCACCTAAAGTTGGGTTTGTCCATATTTGACCCAACGTTACGTCACAACAACCCAACACCTATGACTGATGAATTCTGTTCAAGATTGTTCATTTTAGTAAAAACATTAATTTACGTTAAGCTATTGACCGTTACTCATGAGTGATATTCTGTCGTCATCTGTCTCGTCAAACCCGTCCCACACGTTCAGCTATCCAGCACAACAGTACAGCACAAATGGGCGGAGCTAGACTCACTGCTGAGTGCTGATTGGTTAAAAGAGAAAGATCATCTAAACACAAGGGCGGAGCTAGACTCTACTGAATGCTGATTGGTTCACAGAGAATCATCATCTAAACACAAGGGCGGAGCTAGACTCTCTGCAGAATGCTGATTGGTTCACAGAGAATTATCTTCTTAACACAAGGGCGGAGCTGGACTCTACTGAACACTGATTGGTTAATAGATAATCGTCAGTAAACGTGGAAACACCCGTTGGTCTTTAAATTTGTTAATTTAATATTTGAACTGGTGCACTGGTGCAGAGGAGAGCATCTCTGAGTGCTTCTGTGCTTTAATTGGACATTTCTGCTGGTTATTTTTCGCTGTCAGGTGTCCAGCACAGCTACTAACAGTCCTGTCAGCCTGATCAGGTGAGCCGCCCTCTACTGTACTGTACTGTAGTTTCTGAGGAGCAGATATGAGGATCTCTGCATCTGCTGCTCCAGCTGTGAGGGTTCATGAGCTGAGATTCCCGTGAGAGCCGCTGCATTCCTGACATGCTCCACTCCGCCACGACTCCTCAAGAGCTGCATTCCTGAGAACAACACCACGACCTCTGACCTCCAGCGACATCACAGAATCAACAGCTGAGGACTGACTCACACACACACACACACACACACACACACACGCTCTCTCTCTCACACACACACTCAGACTCTCTGTGTTTTAATGAGTGTTTGGAGCAGCGGTGTGTGAAGGAGGTTTCGCAAAATAAACCCACAGATGAGGAGCAGGTTTAGTCAGCAGAACAGCCAGCGATCTGCAGCCCTTAAAGCACATTAATTATAAAAGCTCGGAGGAAATGAGGAGCGCCAGTCACCAGTGTGTGTGTGTGTGTGTGTGTGTGTGTGTGTGTGTGTGTGTGTGTGTGTGTAGCAGAGGACACTCAGAAATACACACTGCTGTTTGTCTCTGGTTGGGGAATCTCCAGCACCGATCATCCAGAAGGTTCAGTCTAAACATTCACCATCATCATCATCATAATAACAATAATTCATTCATTCATTCATTCATTCATTCATTCATTCATTCATTCGTTCATTCATTCATTCATTCATTCATTCATTCATTGTCTTTCTTTCTTTTTCTTTCATTCATTCATTCTCTCATGCATTTATTTATTCAGTATTTTATTGAGTGCTTTGAATCATTAATTAATTAATTCATTCATTCTTTTTTCTTTATTTATTTTTCTTTTTTTCTTTCAATCATTCACTCTTTCTTTCATGCATTCATTATTTCATTCATTTTTTCATTCTGTCTTTCATTAATTTATTCATTTATTCATTCATTTACTCATTGATTCATTGATTCATTCATTCATTCAGTCATTCATTCATTCTCCTTCGGCTTATTTCTTTTATTCCTCAGGGGTCGCCACAGTGGAATGAAACGCCAACTAGTCCAGCATATGTTTTATGCAGCGAATGGCCTTCCAGCTGCAACCCAGTACTGGGAAACACCCATACACACTCATTCACACACACAAACACTCATACGGCTTGTTTAGTTGATCAGTTCCCCTATAGCGCATGTGTTTGGACTGTGGGGGAAACCAGAGCACCCGGAGAAAACCCACACCAACACGGGGAGAACATGCAAAC
>NC_141027.1:80850000-80867500 GCF_052040795.2 Danio rerio
CCGAGTTGAGGGACCGTCAAAAAGTGGATGCGTCAGAGTAAACTGATGCACGCTCGGGAAGAAAGAAAAAAAGGTGCAAGCGTTCCGGCTTCTGGCACGGATATTTCCGGATTACCACAAAACAGGCTTTGTCTAGACACAACTCAACTGCAGACGGAGAGAATGGAGCGCTCACCGGCCGTGTCCGCTGGTATGATCACCGCTGCAGCTTTCTCAGGATTTGCCAGAGTTCCTCTAGTCGGGAATTGCGAGTGCTGGACTCTTCGTTTAAGACACGACTCTGAAAGTTTTGCTGCTTCACTGAAGAGAGTAATCTAGAACAGAGTCTGCATATGTACAGTTTTAAACTGCAATCCTCCCCCTATACCCTCATTCACTATTCCCAACAGTAGTGCACTAATATAGTCCACTTAAAGGAGTGAATGAAAGCGAGTGCACTAAAGGGATGCAGTCTCATTTGTGCTGTGCTGGTTGTAAATCCCTCAGACTTCATTCTCAGAGCCTGTGATGGTCATTCAACAGTGGGTAGTGCTGTCGCCTCACAGCAAGAAGGTTGCTGGGTCAAGCCTCGGCTCAGTCTGAGTTTCTGTGTGGAGTTTGCATGTTCTCCCTGTGTTGGCGTGGGTTTCCTCCGGGTGCTCCGGTTTCCCCCACATGCAGTACAGGTGAATTGGGTAGGCTAAATTGTCCGTAGTGTATGAGTGTGTGTGTGTGTGTGTGTGTGGATGTTTCCCAGAGAGGGGTTGCAGCTGGAAGGGCATCCACTGCATAAAAACGTGCTGGATAAGTTGTCGGTTCATTCCGCTGTAGTAAATGAATGAATGATTGTGAAGATAACACTGATTTGACTCTGTTGTGAATGCCGTCTTGTGAAATGTATTTGTGTCTCACAGTGATTCTCACAGCCGTTGAGTGTACATGGGTTGTCTTTAATGCAGTGATCAGGATTGATCGAGGGCACTTCAGATTTGGTTTGGACACCACTACAAATGGCTGCTCCCTCCACTATTGCACTGTGTAAGGGTACAGAGGTTGCTTTCAGATACAGCCCTGGGGCCTCATGTATCAACGCTGCGTACGCACAAAAACTTTGCGTACGCCAGGTTTCACGCTCAGAATCGCTCACGTTTGGATTTACTAACAATGAACTGAACGTGGGAATTTGCGCAGGTTCACGGCAGGTTTCTGGCAGGCGTACGCACATTTTTTGTGCGTGTCTGTTTTATTTCCATTGGCGACTCCTAGAGGCAGTTGTGTTAAATTCTTCTCTACAAAGTGTCTGATCCTTGCAATGGCAGCTGTATGAGACGGGTTCATATAGTAGGTATGTAAGATTTCCATACCATACAGTTGACCAGCTAAACATTAAAGCACAATTTGCAGCAGTCGCCTGTTTTCCCAATGTAATCTGAGCGATCTACTGCACGCACATTGCTATAAAGACACTATGTGAAGATAAATTTGCATGCGTGAATCAGAAACATTTCCATTCAATAAATGTGCAAATAAAATATGATGCACAAACTTATTGATGATTCCTACTTGTCTTTCTCGTGATAAATAGTGGGCAAAATCTGATATGTAGCGGGGAAAAAAAGAAGAAAGAGAATATCAGACGCTGGATTCGAGCCGAGTTTATGCTCGAGCGTGTCAGTACAAGATCACATGCTTCTTATGAGGTGCGCCACTGAGACTGCTTAGGGTACTGCAACATTTTTCAGTTATAAACCACACTATTTCTGTTTTAAATGCATTCAGTGCGATGTTCAGACCCAACTGTGTTAACCGTATCAGCTAAACTCTCCCACTCTATTTTTTTCTTTTGTTGTTAATTCCGGAGAACAAACTTGCAAATAACACCGCTTTTCTCCGGTCTACCTCCGAAAGCAGCACCTCCATTTCACATTCTGTTCAAAGTTTCTCTTTTTGCTTGATTTTGCCGTTGCTTTTTCGTTGGGTTTTTCCATTAGCATAGTCATTAGCATATTCATACGGGGGAGGAGGCAGGGAGGGGTTTTGTGCTCGTGCATGTTGCGCTCAGTTTCACGTTCATTCAGATGTACAAAAGAATATGCGTGAGATTCGGCGTACGCAGTGTTTCATACATCTGAATTTTTTTCTGCGTACGCACATTTACAGCTTTGTGCGTACGCAATGTTTTAGTAAGATTTCCACGCAAGTCTTCGTACATGAGGCCCCTGGTCCTCACAACCTGCATGTCTCTCTTGACTCGATGGAAGAGCGCTCTATGAAGGAACTGATATGTCCCCTACATAGTGTTCACTGCTTTCTATCCCCTGGAAGCCTACTTCATTTAAAAGCAAAGATTAGCACTGTAATTACGAGAGTGCCTCACAGTTTAATGCCCTGTAAATTGAAATGGAATCATTGACAAATTTCGCCTTACGTGAACTTTGTAGGGCATTTTGATCATTTGGAACAAGCTTCTGAAGCTGAACGAGAGACATAAATGTGACAAAATGTGGGGGATGGTGAGGAGCACTGTTCAGAACCGCTGACTCGGGGTGCATTTTGTTGTATGTTTCAGATGGTAAATCCACTAGAGGGCGCTGTCGACATTTATTAAATCTGCATTCTACATCACCTAGACTGAGTTTACTCACGGGATGTTTTTCACCAAGTGCAAATTTTTAACTTGAGGACATTTATTTTAACTTTATGGCTAAATCATGCCATGCTGCAACAATTCGCTCTATTTGCATGTTTGCATTGACTTTATATTTAATTTACTCATTTAAACACTTTCGCATTCGGTGTGAATCCACCTTTAGGCTACATTATGTTGTACATTTCAGATGATAATTCCACTAGAGGGCGCTGTCTACATTTTTTTGCAAATCTGAAATACATCACTTAAGGCCCGTGCACACCGACACGTTTTTTGCTCGCGTTTTCTGTTGACGTTTAACGCCTCGCAACTAAATAAAGGGCGTCAATGTGATTGTGCACACCAACGCGCAAAACACCAGGCGCAAAAGCGTCATTTAAAAAAAAACGCATCATGCTCATTTTTTTGTTTTGACACGCGACGTCAAAACCTTCTCCACCAATCAGATCGGCACTTTAGGTCACGTGCACGAAGCTGCTGAACTTACTGTAAACAGCACTTGGAGGCGCTCAAGCGCTAAACTGTCAATGCGAGCGCACACTGAAGAAGATGCCCTGAAGCGATATGAACGTTTATCTGCTTATTGCTCTGTGAACACTAATCATTTCTTCATCGCTTGAGCTGGAGCTGCTGCTTGAACTATCTATGCTTGTTCGAGTCACCAGTAACTTTATAAACAAATGTGCAAACTTCCTCTCCTCCTCTTCTTCTGTGTTATAAGCGGAAGCTTAAAGTTGTGTAGCGCCATCTAATGTCTAAAGAGTGATTTAGGAAACTCTTCAGCTTGACGCCAGTAAAAAGCGCTTCGGTTTGAACACTGAAAAACGCTGACGATAAACACAAGCTAAAACGTCCCGGTGTGTAGGAGACTTTATGCCATGTTAAATGGGTTTACTCATGGGATGTTTTTCATCTCATGCAATTATTTTTAATTAAGTGTATTTATTTTAACTTGCAAAGTAGCAGCTATTGAGGCAAAGTACACACTTTCACAGCAAACGCACTGCGCGTTATACATCATACGCGCCATGCAGCAATAATTCACCTCTATTTGCATGTTTGCATTGACTTTATAGGAAATTTACTCCTTTCAATATTTCCGCATTCGGTGTGAATCCACCATTAGGCTACATTACATTGTACGTTTCAGATGATAATTCCACTAGAGGGCGCTGTCTACAATTTTTGCAAATCTGAAATACATCACTTATGCTGAGTTAAATGGGTTTACTCATGGGATGTTTTTCATCTCATGCAATTTTTTTTTAATTAAGTGTATTTATTTTAACTTGCACCGAAGCTGCTATTGAGGTAAAGTACACACTTTCGCAGCAAACACACTGCGCATTATAGATCATTCACGCCATGCTGCAATAATTCACCTCTTAGCATTGACTTTATAAGTAAACGACTCGTTTAAATACTTTTGCATTTGGTGTGAATCCACCATTAGGGTACATTCTGTTGTACGTTTGAGATAAATGCATGTCATGCACACGTCCACTAGAGGGCAATGCTTGTCATACAGATCACGTAGCGAACCACTGACCTACACCCTACACTAGTGTTTTAAAAGCAGACGTAAGATAAATGAGCGCTGCTCTAAATGAGCAGAATCACTAATGATTCGTGAACAGATCAACCTCGAGAGGTCAAGTATGACCGGTTTTATTCGCCCATCTGAATCATCACCAACATTTAGTGTATGACTGTGGTTTGCAGCTCGCTGCTGTGGATGCTAATGTTCCATCAGGCGTATGTGTGATATTTTGACAACAGAGCGCAGGTGCCCGCAGTGCTTTAGCGCCGGTGGAAAGTGCTGATGACAGACTCTGGCTGACTCTGAGAGTGGATGTCAAATGGACATCAGTTCACAGCACATTGAACTAAATGAATTCAGTTAATCTCTCTGATGCTCCTCCATCCCTGGAGCCAAATCGTGACGCTAATATTCCCCTTCAGGGTCATTTCAAGCCCTTTCAGCTCCACCACGACCAGTGGCACTTTACTTTTCCAGAACTCTCTTCATTTTCCCACTCAACTAACAGCAAGAATCCTGCAAGCAGAGGAGCTGAGTGCATCACGCTGGCTTTATATGCTTTAATGCGTCACTTGCAGCAGATTTTCATATGTTGACAGGGTAATATGATGTCTGGTTGTAAGTTGAGTCTTAATTAATGCAGTGTTCCAGTACTTGTGTTTCACTCAGCCCTGATCTCACCAGGAAACGTAACTACTTTCCTTGTTGGCTAATTCGTAGAGAACTATATGATTTAGTTTGTATGAAAATGGATGATTTTTAAAAGGAGGCGTGGCCTAAAACCCCACCCCTAACTCTATCCTTGAACCCACCTCCTTCACTGTAAGCTGCTGTTCTGTCTGTTTCATTGATGCGTTTGTTAGATGTTTGCTCCCACTTTTGTTTGCTGTCTGACGCTTGTCAAACACACAAATCGCCCAATTCACGCGTGTTATACACTCGATTTGCACCACAGCTTGTCTAATTGCATCTTTGCATTGACTTTGCATGTAAATCCAGTAAAAGATTTGCTGCATAACAATCTCATCTAACGGTGCAGGTGAGACAACATTTTTCGAGAGACACTCAAATACATCAAGTCCGCTGCGTATGCAATGTATACATGTCAACATTGGGATGTGGAAATACGGGATATTCCCCTATAGCACATGTACTGGGACACATGGTTTATGCTTACAGACTATGCATATGAGGAACTGGCCACCCCTGAAGAACAAAGAACCCCCCCAAAAACTAAATTAATTAATTAATTAATTAAAAACAAAACAAACAAACAAACAAACAAATATTGAATGAATAAATAAATAACGAAATAAATAAATAAATAATTAAATAAACGAATAAATAAATAAATAAATAAACAAACAAACACACAAAAAAATAAAACAAACAAATGAAAATCACATAAATAAATAAATAAATTAATTAATTAATTAATTAATTAATTAATTAAAAAATAAAAAAAATAAAAAAATTAATTAATTATTAATAAAAAATAAATAAATAACTAAATAATTAAATTAAAAACTAACTAACTAAACAAACAAACAAACAAACAAACAAACAAACAAATGAATAAATAAACAAATAAATAAACAAACAAACAAACAAACTATAAATAAATAAATAAATAAATAAATAAATAAATAAATAAATAAAATAATTATTTATTTATTAATAACAAATAAATAAATAACTAAATAATTAAATTAAAAACTAACTAACTAACTAAATAAATAAACAAACAAACAAATGAATAAATAAACAAATAAATAAACAAATAAACAAACAAACTATAAATTAATTAATTAATTAATTAATTAATTAATTAATTAATTAATTAATTAATTAATTAATAAACTATAAATAAATAAATAAATAAATAAACAAATAACTACATACATACTTAAAAAAACAGACAAACAAACAAACAAACAAACAAACAAATAAACAAGCAAGCAAGCAAACAAACAAATAAATAAATAGATAATATAAAAAAGACAAACTTTTCCAAGTACTTTGTGCCAGTTTGATGTCGCTATCGCGTTTGCAACCACAGATAAATGTGATGTAAAAGAGCAGCTTGAACATTTTGATAAACTCCTTATATCTGCCGTGCGCAGCGTCGAGTTCGCTCAGGGTTTCTGGAGGTCAACTCTTTCTTTAAACGCATTGAGGAGAGTTTTGGCGCAACTTTCTCTCCCGGCGTGGAGATCTTTTGTTTACTCCGCTGTGTAATGCTTTGTGCCGGTGACCTTGTTGGCAAATATGGGCCTGAAAGGGCCGAACGCATCGGTCCCGGTTCAGTGGCTGCATTCATGAATAAGACATGACCCATATTCCCACACAACAGCGCACGGCCCATTGAACGGCACGTTTTCAGGGGAAGAAAAGTATGTCGGGGCTTAACCCAGGCAAAGACGCTTAAAAGCGAGGCTTGTTTTGAGTCTGCCGCAGCCTGATATCTTACAGCCCAATATGTATTAGCTGTGTGTCATTATTCACGCTCAAACGATGCTGCGTGCCCATCGGCTGAGTGTGCAGTAATTACTAGCATGCAGCTAACTTCATTTATATTAATGGAGAAATATTAGTTTAGGGCTTTCTGCTCATATTTACCACATTTGCATCCATTACAGGTGAAGCTGGAGGAGAAAGTCAACCTCACACGACAGCATTACAGCATTAGAAACACTACGGTACTACAGTATAGGGAACATCACACGACAGTATTATTACAGTATATTGATGTGTGTGTGTGTGTGTGTGTGTGTGTCTGTGTGTGTGTGTGTGTGTGTGTGTGTGTGTGTGTGTGTGTGTGACTGCTATTGTGTTGCAGGTTTGATCAGGCCTCCACAGCAGATGTGGCCACAACAGAGCGAGCAGGAGGGAGGAAAACAAGAGAAAAATCAACATGTTTATCCAGTAATGATGCTGATGTGTGTATGAGGAGGCATATTCTGCTCAGAACGTCCTGTTTGGTCATTTCATTAAAAGAGAAGTCTGTAAAATCCTCTGAGAACACACACACACACACACACACACATCCAGCACGACTCTACAAGGCCACTTTGTAAGAAATGCTGTAAATGTAGCATAAAATGAGAGTTATATTGATGATGGCGGAGCTAGCGAGCGGGAAAGCCCGTCTGCTAATTAGAATATTAATCACTCCTTTAAAAAGCTCCAAGGTCAGAGAGAGCTGAAGGAGCTTTCACAGTTCCAGAGGACGCTTTACTGCAGGAGATACAAATGTGGACGCAAACGCTGTCAAACGTTCACTGCACTGAGCAAACACACCACAGCACACACACGAACACAGTATAACACACACTCAGATGTGTGCATGTTCACCAAAACCACCTTCATTTGATTAAAAATACACTAAATACTGCAGAAAATTGTCAAATATTGTTACAGTTTTCTGCATCGTTAATCTATTTTTGTCACAATTAGGGCTGGGTAACATATCCAAATTATTGAAAGAATCCAATTATTATATTATTTACATATTGCAATGATTTGCAGAGCGATTTAATGCAAAGTACTTATGTGTCCTGATACTCACACATCCATTAAAAGACTGAAATAATATCATTTTTTTACCAAAAGTAGTTGCGTAAGGAATAATAACAAGCGTAAACAGAATCGCTTTCTGTGTAAATTGTTAATATTATCACAGTCTGACAGCAGTGTGTTCTATGTGAATGGGTAGCAGGTTGTGATTTATTAATATAATTACAAGCTGAATTATCTGCATCGTTAATCACAATTAGAGCTACGTAACATTCGTAGAATCGAAAGACTGTAAATGTGTTCATCGTGACATACATATAAAATTTCAATGCAATCTTACGCCAATTCGTAACTTTTTGCTTTAGTGGCTAATTTGTATGAATTTGTACAATTTAATACGATTTGCTCATTACCCAATGACGGTTAGAGTTAGGGGTGGGGTTATGTGCCACGCCTCCTTTTTAAAATCGTACAAATTTTTGTACGACTGAACTTGTACGAATTAGCCACTAAAAATACAAAACGTAAAATACGTCTGTTTCCTTGTGAGATCAGGCTGCAAAATATTGAATGATTTCATACAAAATTTTCTGACATTAACAAATATTTTGAAAGAAGTAGTTACATATTGAACAGTAATAATCACTATTGTAAAAAACATTGAAAATATGCGTAAATCTATAACGCACAAAAAACTAAACTAAATGCAGGTCACGTATTTTCAAATATTATTACAAATTTCTGCATCGTTAATCTATTTTTATCACAATTAGGGCTGGGTAAAATATCAAAATTATCGAAAGAATCTAATTATTATATTATTTACATATTGCAATGATTTGCAGAGTGATTTATTACTAATTATTTGTGTGTCTGACATTATCACATCTATTAAAAGACTGAAATAATATTATTTTTGGCATTTTTATAATGTTTTTAAACAATGCAGGTCAAGTATCAAAAGTTGAAGTTGAGTGTAAATGAACAATTAAAACGACATAGCACAAAATAAAACGTTTTCAAAATCCGCTCATATTTTAATGTTTTCCGAGCTTACCGTCATTCCCCTTCACTCTTGTCCCCCTTCACTTGTGTTTACAAATAAAAATATTTGATTTAGGCTTATGTGTTTATTTTTTAATCCATGACTGCAATACTTTTGGCGGAAATTTATGAGCCAAACGATTTTTGAAAAATTAGCAATCAATTCAGCAACGATAACACAGCAGAGCAGATCCTCCACTCAAGTGTGTTCGTTTTTCAAATTGTTATTGGTATTTTTAGTTTTATACAACTATACTTGATAATTGATGTATGTATTTTAGTTTGTTTACATTGTTAAACGTCTAATTTGCTTTACGCAAGAGTAAAAACGTGACATTTCAGACAGTATACCAATGCTTTGTTCATTGTTGTTTATAACAAATTATTTAAATATTATATCGATTATCAAATATCAAATTGTTTTGCATGTTATTGCTTATAAAATTTTCGATATCATATCGCCAAAGTCACAGTGATGCTAAAAATTCATATTTGAATCACATAAATACTTTATATTTGTCTAAATATTCACATAGAAGACAACTACTTTAAATAGCAATAATATTTCAATGTTTTTTCAACACACACACGTGTGTTTGTGACTGCGTGTGTGTATGTGTTTGTGTGTCTATGTATGTGTGTGCGTATATATCCATGTATATGTGTGTTTATATGTGTGTGTGCGTGAGAGAAAGAGAGACATATAGACATACAGACAGACACACGCACATACCTGATAAGCTGTAAGGCAATAAGAGAGCAATCGTTAGTGTGTTTTTACCGCAGACGTACCACGTAAGACGGTGAGTCGTGTGGTGGCGCTGGTCTCGCCGACGCTGTTGGACGCCACACACTCGTAAATGGCTTCATCTCTCGGCGTGCGCAGCGGCTGGATGCGCAGCACGGAGCCCGAGCCATCGTCGAACTCTATCACCTACATGTGCGAGAGACAAAACATGTTACCACAGTTTATTTTGCTCACAGATGACGACGGAGAATCATGCTTACACACACACACACACACGCACACACACTCACGCACACACACGTACACGCACGCACGCACGCACAGTCTCTCTGCATCTGACGCGACACTACGAACACAGGACACCGAAACAGTCTGGCTGAGAGCAAGAGTTTGATATTTCTGACGAATATTTAATTTAGTTTAATTATTTAAAAAAATATTACATTTAAATTGTAAAAAGTGACGTAGACAGAATGTGCATATAAATATAATATGTTTAAGCCTCAAAATAGTATAAGCCAGCAGATTTCTGTCTTTTAATACATATTCCACATGGACTGACACTAAAACCATTAACTACGAGTAAAATATAAGAGGAGGAGCTAAAATAACGAGTCCCGCCCCCTACCCAATATTCCGTTTTGAGTCTGGAAATAATCATAATCCAGCAGTTATCTATGTTGTAATGCACAATCCACATGTGAACGAAATATGCTTAGGAACGTCCTCCAACCATTTGTTAGCTATGGGTGAAATGTAAGAGGAGGAGCTACAAAAATAAACCCCACCCCCTACTCAATATTCAGTTTTAGGTCTTGAAACTGCAAAACCAGCAGTTCTTCATGTCGTTTTGCATCTACATATTGGGCAAAATATGCTTAGCCACGCCCCTCCAAATGTTAGCGAGTTAGTTACAAGTGATTTATTAGAGGAGGTGCTAAAAACAAACCCGCCCCCTACTTAATATTCAGTTTTAAGTCTGGAAACGACATTATACAGCAGTTCTGTTGTAATGCACAATCCACATGTTGAGCAAAATATGCTTAGCAACGCCCATCCAACCATTTGTTAGCTATGAGTGACATTTAAGAGGAGGAGCTACAAAAAAAACCCCGCCCCCTACTCAATATTATTTTAAGTTTTACGTCTCGAAACAGCAGAAGCCAGCGGTTTTCTGTCTGGTAATAAACTATTTCACATGTTGGGTGAAATATGTTTAGCCACACCCCTTCACCTGTTAGTTAGCCAAGAGTGTATTATAAGAGGAGGGGCTAAAAAACAAACCCTGCCTCCTATTTAATATCCAGTTTTAAGTCTGGAAACAACATAATCCAGCAGTTCTTTGTGTTGTTAAGCCACACCCCTCCAACCATTAGCTACAAATAAAATATTAGGAGAGGGACTAACAAAATGGCAAATGTAAGAGGAGGAGCTACAAAAACAAACCCCGCCCCCTACTCAATATTGAAACAGCAGAAGCCAGCAGCTTTCTGTCTGGAAATGCGCTGTTCCACATGTTAGGCGAAATATGTTTAGCCACGCCCCTTCCAACCTTTAGTTGGGTCTGAGTGAAATGTAAGAGGAGGGGCTAAAGTATAAACCCTGCCCCCTTACACAATTTTTAGTTTCAGTTTTCTGTCTTAAAACGGCATAATCCAGCAGTTTTCTGTCTTGTTATGCACAATCTGCATGTTGAGGGAAATATGCTTAGCCACACCCCTCTAACCAATAGTTAGCAACAAGTTAAATATGAGAGGAGGGGCTAAAAGTAAACTCAAGTAACCTCAACTTAATATTCAGTTTCAGTTTAAAGTCTTGAAACAGCACAAGTTAGCAGTTTTAAGTGTCATAATGCACTTTTCCATGTTTAGCGAAATATGCTTAGCCACGCCCCTCCAACCATCAGTTAGCTATGAGTGAAATATGAGAGGAGGGGCTAAAAACAAACCCCGCCTCCTACTCAATATTCAGTTTCAAGTCTACAAAACCAGAGTCGTAATGCACATTCCACATGTTTGGCAAAAAAATGTGCTTGGCCACACCCCTCCAACCATGTATTAGTTATTTGCAAAATTTAGGAGGAGGAGCTAAAAATAAACCCCACCCTCTACTCAATATTTATTTACAATTTTAGTAGAAAGTAGAAACAGAAGCCAGCAGTTTTCTGTCTCGTAATGAACTATTCCACACATTGGGGGAAATATGCTTAGCCACGCCCCTCCAACAGTTAGTTAGCGGCAAGAAAAATATAAGAGGTATAAGAGCTAAAAAAAAAAAACAACAAGTCCCACCCCCTACTTAATATTCAGGTTAACATCTCCAAACTGTCTAATCCAGCAGTTCTCCATGTAATGCACAATCCACATGTTGGGCAACATATGCTCAGCCACGCCCCTCTAACTGTTTTGTATGAGAGGAGGAGCTAACTATAAACCCCGCCCTCTCCTCAATATTCAGCTTTCAGTCTCTAAACAGCACAATGCAGCAGTTCTCCATGTCGTACCACTCCGCTATGTTGAAGAAGTGTAAAATGCTCAGTGAATGTCTGAGTGCGATGCTAATTCTGAAGCCAGACGTTTCACGAATGAACGTGGCGTTGACGTGGGCTTTAAGAATGGGATGTTTTTGGGAGCGATGGCCCACTCTTAAAGCTGAAAGATGGAGATGAGGAGACGCCACAGGCACAGACGCCGTCAGACAGGGGATTAGCCTCCACGCAAGACGACACAAGACGCTAACACACACACACAGCTTTAGTAGAGGCAGTCCAGCGGATGTATACTCACTTCTGATGCGTCACAGAATAAATACACCAGTGGTCATACGCTGCCGCTTTTCTTTCACCGTCACGTCTCACGCAAAGAAACGCGAGTATGACCACGCGCTCACACACATGCGCTAGTGTGTCGATTAGCGCTGAGTTAGAAACACGTTAGTGCTGAGTGTAGGGGAAATGATGCGGATAATGTTAGCATGTTAGCGTCAATGCTAGCAGCGTGAAGCATGGAATGAATGCTGATAAGATTTAGATTTGAAGGCGAAAAGGTAGGTGTGCATTATAGATATGTACACTAGATACGGCATACGGGCCATAAGCATGCGTCAATAGCGCCGCCATATTGGTACATGCCTCCCAGGATTAGAGTAATTCAAACCTAGTAAAGACTAACACCTGTTTATAGGGTGTAGTAATGAGCGAACAAGGAAACAATTTGTTATGCTATGTTCTAAAGTTTTAGCAATGATGTTTATGCAGTCGAATGCTGCACTGACCATAAGGCAAACTAGCGGCAACTTGCACTAAATACTAGGCTCATGCTAGTCTTGTTGAAGAAAGCAGGACATGTTTCATGTTCAGGACATATGGATCAGACCAAAATGAACACTAAGGGAGGATAATACATCCACCTGCACTGGCTTTCCCACATCTGGGAGTGTTACGGTGTGGAGAAGCCCCACAGAAGAAACCAACCCAGACTGCTGATGGCCAGACTAAAGCATATATAAAGCATATATTTGGCTTACCGTGCTCTAAAAACAGGCCTTTTAAATCTGACAGCACTTTGGTCTCACATTTATTTCAAAGTAGTGCAAGCCTGTACCAAGATGGCGGCTCTAATGACACATTCCTTCCAATAGACAACAACAGCAGTCTACGTAACATCTAGTGTGTATATCTATGGGTGTGGCATTAGCCGATTAGCGTCTGCTTGATGTTAGCAAGAGTGAAGATGATCGCACGGGAAGATGACGCGGAAATTAATAAAAATCTTATCAGCGTTCAGGCATGATGCGTTTGTTTATCATGCTGCAGATTCAGGAGCTGATAAATCAACGTACGAGACTGTGCCGAACATGCAGGAGAGAGGAATGAAGAAAAATAAAGCTCCGGGAAGCCGTTCGGCCATGCAGAGCAGGCGTTTGAGGATAATAATAATGATGATGGTAATAATAGTGTGATGTTTGGATGAATGCGGTTGTTATGACGGGTTTTATGAACTCATGTTATTGAGATCTGAGGGTGGATTCACAAAATACTCTTCAGAATAATGTGCTTTTTTAATATAGCAGTTTTTATTGTAATTGAATATATTATGTTGTGCATTTTTGAAATGGTTACTGCTCCTTTCATTATATTTAAACTATTTTATTATTTTATTCATGGATTTTTTTTATATATATTTTCAGTTGTTTTGAGTTTTTAACATTAAAATATGTTTTACACAGTGTACGCCCTTCCAGCTGAAACCCAGTACTGGTAAATACCCATACACACTCATAAACTACGGCCAGTGTAGTTGATCAGTTCCCCTATAGCGCATGTTTTTGGACTGTGGGGGAAACCGGAGCACCCGGAGGAAACCCACACCAACACGGGGAGAACATGCAAACTCCACACAGAACTCGAACCAGCGACCTTCTTGCTGTAAGGCGATTGTGCTACCCACTGCGCCCTTGACTATGAAATCTGCATTTAACAATGTAATAAATTAATATAAGTAATGATTAACTTAGTTTAATATGTGTCAATAAACATAAAAACACATGATGTCGTTACATGTTTTTATAAAAAATAGTTATTAAATCATGCTAATGTTTGTAACTCTGTAACCCCAAAACGACTCAGAAAGTGAAAACTCATCCTAAACGCTTTTATAATCAATCTAAATATATGAATATTGTGAATCTGGCCCCAGGACATGAGCATTCATGCGTGTTAGTAGAATATGAATATGCTAATGAGCGGGTGTGGCTTGTGATGTTGGGAGTGGTCAATGGGTGTGGCTATCGTTAGCATTCACTTGTCGAGCATTTTACATCAGAACAATAGACCTAATACCTCAAAGCGCTGGTTGCTGACCCGTTTCCCCTTCTTGTTCCACACGATTTTGGGCCGCGGGTCGCCGGACGCCTGGCAGATGAAGGAGGCCACGCCGCCCTGAACACCCGTCTGATCACTCGGGGTGCGCAGGAACTTTGGCGGAGCTAAAGGACAAATAAAACAAGAGAGAAATACACGGTTATATAACTTATTTAAGAAGAATACATCAAATAAATACAGCTTTAACTAGTCAGAATTATTCACCCCCATGTGAATATATTCAAATACATTATTACAATTATTTCCCAAATGATGTTGAACAGATTCAGGAGTTTCTCACAGTATTTTCTATAATATTTATTCTTCTGGAGAAAGACTTATGTGTTTTATTTGGGCTAGAATAAAAGCAGTTTTTAATAGTTTTAAAGCTCAATATTATTCACCTCTTCAGCAATATTAGTGTTGGATTGTCTCTGTCACGATTACCAGCGATCATTTCCCATAAGATCGCTGGTTTGCACCTATAATAACCATGGACTACAAATCCTCCATTTTTGGACTACATTTTCATACATGCACTACGGTCACACTCACACTTGCTTCCTCATCTAGACTGATTACATTCACACCACCTGAGGATTGTCAGAGACTGATTAACACACACTATTTAAGCCACACACTCACCCCTTCAGTTTGCAGAGTCTTGTTATCTGTCACAGTAGCATTACAACGCGTTTCCCAGTCTAGTTATCTTGTGTACCAACCGTTAGCCTTGTTAGCCTCTTTGTCTTTGCCTGCCTTTCTGACCTCTTGCCTGTATTCGACTGTGATTCTGGACTGTCCTCACACACCTGTTTGCTCCTGTGTTGACCACCGCTTGCCTGACTGTGAATAAACCTGCTTTGTGGATCCTAACCTCAGTTGTATGTGTTACTCCCCGACGTTAGTCTCCAGAACAAACCACTGTTATACAATGACTTGCCTAATTACCCTAACTTTACCCTAATTACCCTAGTGAAGCCTTTACATGTCACTGTAAGCTGAACACTAGTGTCTTGAAGAATATCTAGTCTAATATTATTTACTGTCATCATGACAAAGAGAATAAATCAGTTATTAGAGATTACCTAGAGTTTTCATTTGAAAGATGATTAGAAATGTGTTAAGGAAGTCCTCTCTTTGTTAAACAGAAATACACAGGGTGGCTATTAACTCTGACTTCAGCTGTACATATCTTATTTGGGATACAATTGATTTGATATGGCGGCTGCGTACTTCATGTGACAAACATCATCACAGCCAGGCATGTGCACAGATAGGGCTAAACCAGTGCAGTGCACATGCCCTGTCTAGTCTTGAATAAAAAGTGTCCCTAAAAAATTAACAAAAGTGCCCCCCCGTCTTCAGTTTGTGCATCAACTGACCACCACAGCTCCCGTCTTCAGTTCGCAATCAAAATCCTACCACCCCTGTGTGGCTGTGAGGTAACAGCACTACCTACTGCGCCACTGCATCGCCCTGTTAAAGTTTATTAAATTATCAACGACAGCAGAACAAGAGCTACTATACAAATACATATTTTATTATGGCAAGAATAAAATAAAATAAACAATCACTGACTAAAAAGAACAGATGTTTTTTTTTTTCATGTAGACATGTGTACAGTCCTTCTGTTTCAGGCAAAATCTCTTCAAAGTGGTTTATATTCAACTCAAATCACTGTTTGCTCGAGTCTGAAATAAACGCATGAACTCCGCAAGCTGAAATCATGTCGAGCGCATCCAAAGCAAACCTCCGCAAACACAGCGATGACGTCACATTCACCGCGCGCACTCAAGTGAACAAGCGGCTTCTTTTGCCAGGCTCTAATCATCCATTCTGCTTCTCCTGGACGTGTCTGATACAGTAAACCATCAGATAATGCTGTCCACCCTCTCCTCAATGGGAATCACTGGAGTACCTCAGGGATCTGTTCTGGGTCCCCTATTATTCTCTATTTACAGCACATCACTGTGAGCCATCGTCCAATAACATGCTGTCTCTTATCACTGTTACGCCGCCAGCACAGCTCATCCATAAGTCTAAGTAGTTCAGTAGGGAATCTTGGGGTGATCCATGCAGGTTTGCACTTTTCAACATCAGAACAATCAAACCCATCCTAACATGCTCACTATTGCTATAATCCCCGCATTTATCAGAGGTCGCCACAGTGGAATGAACCACCAACTGTTCCAGCATATGTTTTACACAGCGGATGCCCTTCCAGCTGCAACCCAGTACTGGGAAACACCCATACACACTCATTCACACACACACACACACACACACTCATACACTACAGCCAATAGTTGATCAGTTCCCCTATAGCGCATGTGTTTGGACTGTGGGGGAAACCGGAGCACCCGGAGGAAACCCACACCAACACAGGGAGAACATGCAAACTCCACACAGAAACACCAACTGACCCAGCCGAGACTCAAACCAGCGACCTTCTTGCTGTGAGGGTGCCTATAAGTGATTGGTGACTTTAAATATTTTCTCTATTGGTGTGTGTGTGTGTGTGTGTGTGTGTGTGTGTGTGTGTGTGTGTGTGTGTGTGTGTGTGTGTGTGTGTGTGTGTGTGTGTGTTTCTCTGTCAGCATGTCGGAGTGATGAGGTCAGAAATGTGGTTTATTTTCAGAGTTTTACATCATGATCTTCTCGGCATCATTAATAGAGCAGAAGGTAAATCAATCCTGCGCTCCAGAATTAACACTCGCGCCGCTCCAAATGTAGTCAAAAATGCTGAGCGAATACTTTCACACAGATAATATTAGCATTAGCAATTTGAACATCAAATAAGGATAAGAGCTTGCCTCGCTAAGCCGGAAACACGAAGAATTTAACCCGACTGTACCCAGACAGTGGGAAAACAGTCAGTTAATTCAATGTGTGTGTGTGTGTGTGTGTGTGTGTGTGTGTGTGTGTGTGTGTGTGTGTGTGTGTGTGTGTGTGTGTGTGTGTGTGTGTGTGTGTGTGTGTTTGCTGATGTCATTATTCTCTGGATGGTTATTTCTGTCCATCACTTTAAACACACACTTTAACCTTCAGATAACACACAACAGCACTTCACGAAACACAAACACAACAAACACACACAAGCGCTAGCGTTTAAACTAAACAACAGCATCAGGACCAGCAGCGGTGTCACCATCAAACAAG
>NC_141027.1:80870000-80880000 GCF_052040795.2 Danio rerio
TGCACCAAGCTGTAGTGTGCCATTAAGAGTAGGCTGAAGCTTATTTATAGCAGAGGTGTAGAAGTGTCTGCACTCCAATAGCTGATACTACACCAGTGCTTCATGTGTACATGAATAATTCCCTGAGCAAAACCAGGAAATAAAAGTCACCGTGTCCAATGTCCACTAACACCGTACCACACCGCATATGACGTCATTAAACGTCGTTAGATTAAAACAAGTTATAAGAAATCAAATAAAATACTAAATAAACTAAATTAAAATAGGCGGCACGGTGGCTCAGTGGTTAGCACTGTGGCCTTACAGCAAGAAGGTCACTGGTTCGAGTCCCGGCTGGGTCAGTTGGTGTTGTCTGTGTGGAGTTTGCATGTTCTCCCCGTGTTTGGGTGCCCTGGTTACCCCCACAGTCCAAATGTAACCCTGCCACTCCTACACCACCCCGAGCTGGTATCGAACCGGTAACCTTCCGCATGGTTGCTCTAACAAGGAGGCTAAAGACCATGGAGTCTAGCATTTGTTGCTAGAGCACCTTTAGAGGTCAGAGGAGTGAGGTTTACCTGCACAGCACACACTAGCTGGCCTCCGCTACACTCACCCCCCTAAACCTCACTTCCATCCAGGTCACGGCACCAATGTAACCCCGCCAGTCCTACACCATCCAACCTGCCCCGAGCTGGAATCGAACCAGCGACCTTCCGCATGGGAGTGCTCTAAGAAGGAGGCTTCCTTCGTTACACAAACACATGCACTATATAGATCAACAAAACTGGCCATAGTGTATGAGTGTGTGTGCGTTTGTGTGAATGAGTGTGTATGGGTGTTTCCCAGTACTGGGTTGCAGCTGAAAGGGCATCCGCTGTGTAAAACATATGCTGGAATAGTCAGCGGTTCATTCCCTTAGGGACTAAGCTGAAGGGAAATGAATGAACGAATAAAATAAATTACAAAATAAAATTAATAAATGTGGAGATGATTGACAGGGCTTAGTAACTTAGTAACTGTAACTAAGCAACATAACAATCCATTAATCAAGTAGTAGTATATCTCAAAGTTTGCACACTCTCAAAAGACAAATATGTACATACTTTTATAACACGCATGTCCAAACTCGGTCCTGGAGGGCCGCTGTCCTGCATAGTTTAGTTCCAACCCCAATCAGACACACCTGGGCCAGCTGATCAAGCTCTTACTAGGCTTTCTAGAAACATCCTTTCAGGTGTGTTGAGGCAAGCTGGAGCTCAGCTCTGCAGGACACCGGCCCTCCAGGACCGAGTTTGGACACCCCTGTTTTATACCTCAGTGTAAGCATGCGCATTCAGACGCAGCATGTGTTTTCTACTTGAATATCCGTCCATGAGAGAGAGAGAGTTTGTGTGTGTACGTGTGTGTGTGATAGTTCATGGCTATCCAGTAACTTCATTCTCAATAATATTTACCTCAACAGCCGACCACAGGCTCAAGGACAATGTGTGTGTGTGTGTGATGATGGGAACAAAGTGCAGTTTTCCAGTGGAGAAACACTACCGTACACTTCTCTTCAGTGTTGGCGT
This sequence comes from Danio rerio, assembly GCF_052040795.2. Lineage (NCBI taxonomy): Eukaryota > Metazoa > Chordata > Actinopteri > Cypriniformes > Danionidae > Danio > Danio rerio. Next base: position 80,871,551 of record NC_141027.1, read on the forward strand.
TGGGGCTAAAGCTCAAGGCTGGTAAATGGACGCTTTCTGGTTTAAGTCCAGGAAAGATGTGATCATGAACTATCGCCACTGCGGGAGAAAAACAAGCCAACCTGCTGAAATCACTTTATCCGTTTGTCGGAAAGTCGTGTTCATCAAGTAAAGCCTACATTCACGATTACGTGTTGCTTTGAACTGAAAGTGTCACAAACCCTTGCATTTTTCATCTGCGCTCTTTCTTAAAAGCATAAAAGCTGAACATTAGGGCTGCCAAACACAATTAAGGCCTCTACACTGCACACAAAAGCTTCTCTTGCTTAGATTTTTCACCTGCTTCCAGTCCAAATATCTACAAATACCTAAAGCACCAAGCATTTTCTAGACAAGCACAAAATATTGTGTTGTTTTCAGAAATAATGAGTCAAAATGAAGAGAGTTTCCCCCTAAAACAAGCAGAATAATCCGACAATGGGGTAATGTTATGCCAAAAGAAAAAAGCAGGGTTATTTTACCACATTAGCATAATATTTTGCTGGTTTTAAAGAAAAACTCACGTAATTCTGGCATATTATTTCTTAAAATAAGACAATTTTCTCTGCTTGTCAAGAAAATGCTTCTCGATTTTAGATATTTGGACTACAAACAAGACTAAAACTCTTTTTGCAGTTAGTATGTGGATCTCATCACAATCACTAGCGATGTAGCTCATGCAAATGTAACCCCGCCGGTCCTACACCACCCAACCCGCTTCAAGCTGGTATTGAACCAGTGACCTTCCGCATGGGAGTCGGTTGCTCAACCAAGGAGGCTAAAGACCATGGCCTTCAGCGTCTGTCGCTAGAGCACCTTTAGAGGTCAGAGGAGTGAGCTTTACCTGCACAGCACTTACCAGCTGATCACACACAGATCACTGGAGAACTACAAATCTGCCACCAAATGAACTACAAATCCCAGCATACATGTGCTCTCACACCTGTTCCAGCTCACTTTTGATTGCAAAAACACACAGCTGAAGCTGTTTATGCAAGTCTTGTTTTACTGTATTGTAGAGGTCTGCATTCATGACCAGATTTCAGTGGCGCATAAAAAAAAAAATTGGAATAAAGCACGGGAGCGGTCGGTAACTGATTCAATTTTAAATGGGGTTGGGCGGTCTTACACGATCACTCCCGAGCGAGCGAGCATGCGTATGTATGTGTGTGAATGAGTTAGCACGATGCTGCGTTTAGCTTGTTTGTTGCTGTGTGTGTGTGATTGGTACACTAATAGATCACCAACCACCCCTCCAGCCCCCCCTCCCCCCACTGACCCCCACCGACCCCCAGCGCTCGTTAAGGGAAACGGGTTAGAAAATGGGGCGGGTCAGGCAGCGGGACAACAAATGCTCAATATAAGTGGGATTGGTTGGGTTCGGGCTAAGACCAGTCGGGAGTCCCGCGCAGATCTCTACAGTATTGTTACATTACGACGTGTTTTTACTCTTGCCTTGTCAAGCCGTGTTTTGAACCTGGCTTTGTTTGTTTGTTGCTTTTTTTGGTTCATTTAGTTTGCTTGCCTGTGTATTAACCTCGACCTGGATTATCTGTATGTACCTGTTTGCACCTGTTTTGACCGTTGCCTGCCTGATCAATCTGTCTTATAAACTGCATGTGGATCCTCAACTCCATAGTCCAACATCCTCACATTACAGATCTCAGGTGGGATAGTGAGCATGGACACTCTGAAGGGTAATAGTTCTCAGTCACTCAGTTACCCTTAAATTCATTCATTCATTTTCTTGTCGGCTTAGTCTCTTTATTAATCCGGCGTCGCCACAGTGGAATGAACCGCCAACTTATCCAGCAAGTTTTTACGCAGCGGATGCCCTTCCAGCCGCAACCCATCTCTGGGAAAACCCTTACAGAACTGCACATAAAACTTTAGAAAATCCTGGAGTATTAGAATTCCTCAATTCTACTGTCAAAGGCTGAAATGTAGTCTAGTGCAGGTATGCAGGAAGGTGGGACCAGATGCATCATCATGTTCTGGACCATCAGTAGAGGCTAAATCACGCCAACATGCCACCGCAGTAGCCTAGCATTGGCTCTTAAGTTAAAGTGCATGACAAGACCTTTATTGAGAATTGGGAAGTTTGTTTGTTGAGTCCAGCTGTACGGTGACACTAGGGTAACTGACAGACAAGCTGAGAAAACAAGGAGTTCTGTCTTCACCAGACTGAGCAGAAACATGTGATCCTTCATCCAGATCGAAATGTATGATGTCACATTTATAAGTCGGAACTGTGGAGTAGACAGGCTACAATGACATGTGTAGGTGTAGGACAGGTGATGATTAGGTCCAGTGAGATTGAGCAAGTGGGGAACAGAAGAGGGTCAAGATCCAAACCCTGATGTACCCCGATGGTTATTCATTGCAATTCCCTAACAAAAGGCAGTGTGTTCCTAAGATAAGCTGGAATATTCTGTAAGGGTTGAGTGACTGAATACTCTTGCTTTTCAGAATCTTCAGAATAAGATGGAATTGTAGAGTCGTGAGGCTAGAGCGACAGGTGTAGGTGTACTCATGTAGCAGGAGTAGGACAAGTAATGATTCGGCCCAATGGAATTCTGTTAATGGAGAACAGAAGGGGGCCAAGAACCAAACCCTGATGTACCCCCCATGGTTTTTCAATGCAACTCATTAACAAAAGGCAGTGTTCTACTATGATAAGTCTGAATATCCTTTTAGGTTAATTGAGTGACTGAAAACTATTAAATTTCAGAATCTTCATGATATATAAGCTGGAATTGTGGAGTCGTAAGGCTACAACGACAGGTGCAGATGCAGTTATGTAGCAGGAGTAGGACAAGTAGTGCACGGTTATGTTTGAGCCCAGTGAGTTGCGTAAATAGAGAACAGAAGAGGGCCAAGTACCGAACCCTGATGTACCACCATGCTAATTCAATGCAACTAGCTGACAAAAGGCAGTGTCCTACTAAGAAAGTGAATTGGTTGTTGAATAAAAAAGCACACTCTAAAACAACAGCAATGAACTCCTTTTGCATGGACCAGAAAATGTGCCTTGGTCAGGATGCAGATAGCTCTGAATAGATGCTTTAGAAATAGACATAATTAATTATTGATTTATCTTTTCTCCTTTCTATTCATCCCTGCTCTCGGAGAGAGAGAGAAACGCTGATGATTTCACTGGTCTTTTGTTGCAGAGTCTTTATTGGAACTGACCATATGACCTGCTAAAGGATGCTGGGATAGTCTGATGATAAGAGCGGCATCGTGAAATGCACTTCTCATCATTAATACTCTAAATAACTATAAATCACATAAACAAATGTGCTATGCTGAAGGAAGTGGCAAACAGTGAGGTACAGTACTTCAGGAAACATCCAAGCCTAATGGAAGTCCTCAAGAAGAACTACATCAAAGATCCCTCAGAAATGAGCATTTTCGTAGGGTTCAGCTGATGGGCACTTACTCCCAATATCCTTCACACTGCTTCAGAAGGTCTGCGCCTGCATACGGTTTGCCAAGTGTAACACAAATGAAAGCAGATGTGCCTGCCCTTTTATTGATATAGTAACTGCTTGCATTAGAAGACGTTAGTTCTTTTAATCCGCAGTCTAAATAAAAGAAAGAGCAGAGTTTTAAACCGGTGTACAATTTGACAGCAAACTTTGATTTGGTTTTAGTACTCTGAGACATTTTAGCTTCAGTCGACTAAATGTACTCTAGATTTAGTCGTCTAATATGTATTTGGTTTAATTTAATAATCTTTAAACAAGCTTAAAAGTGTTGCGCATCACACACAGAACGACTAGTTCTGATTCACATTTTCTTCTCGTGTTCAGTAGTCAACAGAAATGTCAGTATATTCACACTATGGTTGTCGTCATCATCATACCTTTTTCATTTAGTTTTCATCTTGTTTTCGTCAGTATAAACTTGAAACCGATACCGAAAATGAACACTGTTTTAAACTAGGATGCACACCAGTACCATTAGCAATGCATAGAAGCCTTTTAGAGATTCCAGCAGACTGAATAGTTTTATTTGTATATGTGCAACATTTAGAGTTATGCATTTGGCAGACGCTGCTATCCACAGAGACTTACACTGCATTCAAGAAACACATTTCCCCAGTCATTCCTTATGGGAACTGATCCCACAAGCTTCTCATTACTAGCACCATGCTCCAGTCAACTACTTACGTTAAAGAAGGGCTTGATGTGAACGTTTGGTCAACAGACTATCGGACCAGGCATCGTTTTGGCACTGGTACCATTTTAAAAGTATTAATTTAGCACCGTTATCGAAATAGCCCCAAACGATACCCGACCCTATGGAGGAAATGTTTAACAATTGACTGTATTTTAAATGATGACAATACTAATCATGCTAAATTATGTCATGTGTTATACTGAAAATGCAACGTCATGCCAACAATCCATATACGGCCAAACAGGTTAAACAAACGCTAAACAGGTAAATGAGCACTTTAGCGCATGATATTCAGCCCGACTAAAGGAAACCCTAGCTGTTTCCCCTGAACAGTCCCCAAAGGGGCTCTAGAAGTGAGCGTGTAAATGCGACAGGCCCTGGCAGGCTCTCTTCAGGGGGAAACGCAGCTAATGCTTCTTTTGGCTTGAGATCTGACTCGCCACTTTCTCACTGCGCAGGGAACAGGGCACAGGGATGATCACCCCCAAATGGAACACATCCAACATCATACGTCCTCATAGCGCACAGGCGTTCCCTTCAGATCGAGCGCCGTTTGTCTCCCTGCTGTTCAGAACAACTGAGGAAAACAAAAGACAAAAGCGTCCGGACACAAAGAGCGCAGATGAAGAATTGGCCTCCATTTCATTCTCAGCCTCATTTTCTCTTCCTCTGTGTTTTTTTCTCTTCGCCTACAGTCTTCACAGTTAGATTTATGCCATTTATCATGCTGACCCTCTTTCTCTCTCGCTCGCTCTGTAACGGATGAGTCCCATCCTGTCTGTTTAGACACACAAACCTCTACTCGCGTGTAACGCAAAGGCGAAGGAAAACACTGACGCACACACACATTGAAGAATGGCGTTGGTTTCGCTCAGAGGAGTTTCACAGATGGCGAGGGGAAGTGACTGTGTGAGGTGGCACAGTGGGACACACACACACACACACATGGTCCGTGCTGCCAGAAGGGAGTGTATGTGTGTGTGTGTGTGCGTGGTTGGAATGACTGTAGATATGTGGACATTACTCTGAAGAATGAAGTGTACTGCGATCACAGTGTCGTGGCCTTTGCTGATGAATGTCGGTAACCGTAGGGAGTCCCGATCCGCATTTCATCATTCTGAAGGACGCTCGCTAGTGCCCCCTATTGAGTGTTCCCAAATGCACTAGTGTCTTAAAAAAAGACAACCAAAATCCAGCTTTACTTGAAGAGGTGTTCATAAGACTGTCATCAGTAAACCTTCATAATCAAGACATGACACGAGATGCTTGCTCATGACAACACTTATGTAGAGTCGCTCGCTCAGTTATGACATTACAAATGCAAAGATGACATTGGCCACGTTTACATGGACATCAGTAATCTGAATTGCCTTAATCTGAATAAGACAATGGTGGTGCAGTGGTCAGCACAGTCACCTCAAAGCAAAAAGGTCGCTGGTTCGAGTCCCGCCTGGGTCAGTTGGCATGTGTGGAGTTGTTGGTGTGGGTTTCCTCCGGGTGCTCCGGTTTCCCCCACAGTCCAAACACATGCGCTATAGGGGAACTGATCAACTACACTGGCCGTAGTGTATGAGTGTGTGTGAATGAGTGTGTATTGGTGTTTCCCAGCACTGGGTTGCAGCTGGAAGGGCATCCGCTGTATAAAACATATGCTTGTGGTTCATTCTAATAAGGCGAGATCTCTAAAATAGAGACTAATCCAAAGAAAAATGTATGAATGAATGTGATTAAGCAGTAATGATGCTCTAAAATATAAAGATGCCAGTTTTAATGAGACACTTTAATGGTAAATGGGTCAGTGACAAATACGGTGTGGCAAGATGAGAAATTAAAAAAAAAAATCTTTAATAAAGTTAATTGAAAAGCATGCATCAGGTATTTTATAATGCACAGATAGTATTCATGTTGATTTAATGTAATTAAAAATAACATTTGCACATTTATTTTTACAAACATTAAGACTGAATGTACCTGAAAAGGTCAAATGGTGTAACTGCCAAAAATGGTGAAATATTAAATAATTTACTCCTAAGTTTTATGCAAGTGTACAAACAGAAAGTTATACTTCATTTTAAAAGACCACAATAACATTTATTTTGTTCGGGTTATCTCTAAATGTACATTTTAATGAGTAATATTTGGCCGGACACATGCTAAAAACACATCTGATTTTTAAATAATCTTTGACAAATTATGTCAAAATTGTTAAAGACTATTTTATTACACTAAACTGGGTGTTTTAATTTTTAATTCACATTATTTCCATGTATATAATTATATTTTTATTTAAAATACTGGTTACACCAATTGACACAAACCAGTTACACCACCTGACAGTGTTTCTTCAACAGCCAAAGATGACTGTTTGTTGAAGAAATTGACAATTGAAATCAATTAATCAGCATCATGAACTAATGATATTTGACTAAGTTGGGCCTCAACAGAAACACTCCTGCATTAGGAGTCAAATGGTGCACACCGCTTGACATTTCAACTTAAAATCAAATTTGAGAGGCATTGTCATCAACATCTGTGTAAGCACATGGTCTAGCTGGGAATATTTCAAATGTAACTTTTAGATATAATAGTTATTTTTATAATAATTATCAATTATCAGTGCATTTCTGGGGTCTTACCATTTGACATGCATATCTCAGAATAGCTGAGCATACCTTAAAAAGGTCAAAGTATCTCACATCTTAAAAAGAGTTACTAACCTTTGCATGCAGCAATTAGTCTCATCAAGAGTTCTTCTCTGTGATCCAATTCCTGTCTAACAGTCTTGTGCACAATATTAACAAAACGGCTCAATAAATGGTGGTTACACCATCTTAACATTTCAGAAATTTGAGGTGAAATACATAATTCCCCAAATGAATTATAATTTTTAGAACAATTGTGCTATATTTACCTTTATTTGCTATTAAATATGTCTAATGTAAAATTATGCCTGATGCAATTGGGGCTTTCACATTTTTTAAACAAGATAAACTACTTGGAACAATTTTTTTGGTTGCACCACACTGACATTCTTGCAATAATCCCCTAAAAAATGATCTTAAAATGGATTAGAACAAAAAAAATAGACTTGGTCCTTAAAATAGAGAATGTATGCAAGTAATTTGCTTATTTGTTTTGAATATGTAACCTTCTTGAATTGCTTTAAACTACATGGAGACAAAGAAATGAGCATTGTCATGATTATAGAGGTATAATGCGAGTGTCATGAAAAGTAAAAATGCTGTCAGATGTTCAGTATAAACGGAGACAGCAGCTGCCACATGCTTTCAGGAGAGTGCAATATCACGTCAGCAGACGTGTTTCCCGCTGCCACAGATGATGTTTAGTGGCAGAACTAATCCACTAGTCAGTCTACAGCCCGGAGTCCAGCAGCTGAGGGAGATATTTGAGACGCAGCCCGAAGATCCAGACTACAGGAGTGGCACTATTTGGGTTGTCAGGGTTTGGCTCTCTGCTCGTCTTGCTTTACTTTCTAGCCCAGATATCTAAAACCTCTTAGATCAAGAGGCATTTTCAAGAACACTACATACATATTGATTAGTTTTTCATAAATATTGAGTCAAAATTACGTGAGTTTTTCATTAAAGCAAGATACATTTCTGCCAGTGGGATGTGTAAAACAATCATATTTCAAACTGTAAACAAGATTATACATTATTTACATTATTTAGTTTCATTTTTAAAGGAACAGTTCACGAAAAACACATTATATTTACTCACTATTAGTGATTGCAAACATTTGTGTTTCTCACTTTTGCTTACTTTACACTTTCTCACACTGCAGTAGATGCTTTTCTTACTCTTTAATTTCTGTCTTGTTTCTAGTCCAAATATCTAAAAGCTTTTAATCAAGGAGCATTTTCCAGACCAGCACAAAATATAGTCTTGTTTTCAGAAATAATGAGTCAAAATTAAGTGAGATTCTCCTTAAAACATATGGTGGAAGTGAAATAATCTAGTTTTTGCTTTGAAATAAGATTACTTTATTACGGCCACTTTATTAGGTACACCTTACTAGTACCGGGTCGGACCTCCTTTTGTTTTCAGAACTGCCTTAATCCTTCTGGCGTAGATTCAACAAGCTGGAAATATTCCTCAGAGATTTTGCTCCATATTGTCATGATAGCATCACACAGTCACTGCAGATTTGTCGGCTGCACATCCATGATGCCAATCTCCCGTTCCACCACATCCCAAAGCTGCTCTATTGGATTGAGCTCTGGTGA
>NC_141027.1:80885000-80887500 GCF_052040795.2 Danio rerio
TACACAAACTCTTGGCACAGGCATGATGTTACGACCCGCTGAGTGTGCCTCTCACAACGCTCCTGCAACGCTCTCACAACCTGCAGAAACACACAGGAGAGAAATCAATCAATCACTCAGTAAATCAATCCATCCATCAATCATCCATTCAATCAGTCATTCACCCATCCAACCAACCAACCAACCAACCATCCATCAATCACTCAGCAAATCAATCAATCAGTAAATCCTTAAATCAATCCATCAACCAACCAACCATCCATCAATCAATCACTCAGTAAATCAGTAAATCAATCAATCAGTAAATCCTTAAATCAATCCATCAATCAACCGTTCATTTGATCAATCAATCGACAAATCAATCAATCAGTAAATCAATCATCCATTCAATCATTCATTCACCCATCCAACCAACCAACCAACCAACCAACCAACCAACCAACCAACCAACCAACCAACCAACCATCGATCGATCGAGAGAGAAATCAATCAATCAGTTAATCAATGCATCCATCAATCATCCATTTGATTATTCATTCATCCATCCATCCAACCAACGGACCAACCAACCATCCATCCATCCATCAATCCATCCATCAATCACTCAGTAAATCAATCAATCAGCAAATCATTAAATCCATCAATCTACCGTTCATTTGATCAATCAATTGACAAATCAATCAATCAGTAAATCAATCCATTACTCAATCATCCATTGCATCATTCATTCACCTATCCAACCAACCAATCAACCATCAATCACTCAGTAAATCAATCAATCACTTAGTAAATCAGTAAATCAATCAATCAATCACTCATCTGACCTTTTATCCATCCATCCATCAATCAATTAATCACTCAGTAAATCAACCAATCAATCAGTAAATCAAGTCATCAATCAATTGTCTATTCAATCATTCATCCAACCACCCACCCAACCAACCAACCAACCAACAAACCATGCATCCATCAATCAATCAATCAATCAATCAATCAATCAATCAATCAATCAATCAATCAATTAATCAATCAATCAAGCAAGCAAGCAATCAAGCAAGCAAGCAATTGTTCGTTCAACAAGTAAATCAATCAACAAGTAAATCAATCAATCAATCATCCAATGGTCATTTGTTCATTTGATTGATCATTTGTTCGTCCAGCAATCCATCATCCACCCACCCACACATGCTTTCTTTCATTCATTCATCCATCCATCCATTCCTTTAATCAATCAGCTAACTCAGTCAGCAAGTGCGTAAAACAATCAATTCCTAAATAAATCCATCAATCAATCATTCATTTGATTATTCATCAGTTCATCCAACAAACCAACCATTTATCCATCAATCAGTCAATCATCCTAACAGGTAAATCACTTGATTGATCATTTGTTCATCCAGCAATCCATCATCCATTCATCCACACATGCTTTCTTCCTTGCTTCCATTCATTCATTCATCCATCCATTCCTTTAATCAATCAGCTAACTAATTAATCAATCAATTAATGAATCTATCAATCAATCAATCTATCAATCAATGTGTTCATTTCATCTCACAGGAGCCTGAAGCCCATCGATAACATCAGGAACACACACAACACACACAACACATGGATAAACACACTGCATGAATAAACCAGTCAGCTGTGCTCAGTTTCTCCTCTCTCACGTGACTCCAGAGGAATGTCTATCAGCCCAACCCTAATTTTAATGCAATAAATCCATTTGTTCCCCTAAAAAATATTATTATTTTTTTAAATGTATAATTAAAATTGAATTGCAAAAATTACCAGTTAAGGTTGCCCATATTTGATTGAACATGTGGTTATGACGGCCCAGCAGTTTTACACTGATTTGGTGAATATCAGCACATTTCCTTAAAAATGAAAAAATATGATATTAAACATCTTTAAAATGCAATACATACATTTTAGACTACACAAACGCTGTTGTATTGACCCAACACTGGGTCAGATATGAAAACACTAGATACGTTTTTCAATTAAATTAAAATTAAACTTTAAATGACTACATTGTCCATATCTGGACCAACATTGCATCGGGTCAAATATAGAAACACATTGTTTTTCACAGTTTATGACCAAACACAGACACACGTCTCAAAATCAAAGCATAAAAACAACGACATTAAACAGATTTTGGTCCCACTTTATATTAAGTGGCCTAATATGTAATAATATGTACTAATATGTACAATATATCCAACTAATATGTACTTACATAGGAATTAATAGTTTGTTACAATGCACTTATTGTGTAAATACATGTATTTACTGTGTACTTATGCTCGATTAAATACATGTATGTAATTACATCTGTAATTTACTTTTGTAATTACATTTGTAAGTACACTGTTGACCATCCCTTACACCTTAACCCACCCTTAACCCTACCCACACCACCAAACCTGTCCATAACCCAACCTCTATCCCAACTCAAAAGCACCACAAGTGTTCTCAAACACATTATGAACACAGT
>NC_141027.1:80892500-80900000 GCF_052040795.2 Danio rerio
CCCAACCTCCCACACAAACACACTTAAACACACAAACACACTGCAATACACACATACTTACACTTAAACACACACACACACACACATACACACACACACACACACACACTTGAACCCAGACACACAGATTTGCATGCATCAATGGCTGTTCAGGCACAGGATTGCTCAGGAAACATAAAGCAAACAGCAGTTTAACAAACACACACACACACACACACAAACTCTCACACATGCAATCACACACATACACACTTACACTAACAGACACACACTTAAACAAGCCCACTTAAATACACACACACTTAAACAAACACAGGCACCTAAATACACACACTTAAATGCACTCTCTCTCTCTCACACACACACACACACACACACACACACACACACGCGCAGATTTGCATGCGTCAGCAGCTGTTCAGACACAGGTTTGCTCAGGAAACATGAAGCCCAACAGCAGCTCAACAAAGGCTGTTCTTCAGGACACAAAGCAGAAGGAGAACGACGATACATCACACACACACACACTCTCTCACACACACACACACACACACACGCACACACACACGCTCGCAAAGCTTTTACAAACACAAAGCAGTTCATTAATTTATCCAGACAGTCGAGAACGAATCAACACTTTCAGCTCTGCTACACAACAAACACACACAACACACACACACAGAATCGTGAACACACACACCCTGCGTTTGAGAAATTGGTGTGAACGGTGAGCGATGAGCCGCGGTGTTGAATACACTCATACATGAACACACGTCTGATATGTGTGTGTGTGTGTGTGTGTGTGTGTGTGTGTGTGTGTGTGTGTGTGTGTGTGTGTGTGTGTGTGTGTGTGTGTTTGTGTGTGTGTGTGTGTGTTTGTGTGTGTGTGTGTTTTTGTGTGTGTAACAGAGGTGTACAGGCAGACAGAGAGCACTCGATGCTCCCGATTTCACAGCAGTTGGCCGTGACCTTTGACCTCTGAGTAAATTAGTGAACAATAACAAACAAACACAGTTAAGGAGACCTGCAGAGCGCACCGACAGCACACGCCGACCTCTGACCTCTGCCTATCTGTCTGTGTGTGTGTGTGAGGCAGTCCGTGCACACTTGAGGTCCTCATCTATTTCTGTAGAGCTGCTGATAAAACACACACACACACACACACACACACACACACACACACACACACACACACACACACACACACACACACACACATACACACACACACACTTGTACAGCTATCTTTAAATGTCCCCACAACAAATGGAATACAAGATGCATAATAACACAAACGTATACATGGTCTCTATCTCTCTCTCTCTCTCTCACACACACACACACACACACACAGGTGTGTATTGAGCAGTGTTTGATGAGCTAATGGATCGTTATGAAGCACATGGACTCTGATGTCATAAGTCAGCTGATTAGCAGCTCTCTGATTGGTTTCTGCAGTGATTGATGTCCTGCATTACTGTAGACACGCCCCTCCTCAGATTACAGCTAAATATGTCTCAGAGAAAGTCCACACACACACACACACACACACAAACACACACACACACACCTTCACGTCACACACACACACACACACACACACACACACACACACAGACACACACACACACACCTTCACGTCACACACACACACACACACACACAAACACACACACACACACACACAAACACACACACACACACACACACACAGACAGACACACACACACACACCTTCACGTCACACACACACACACACACACACACTTAAAATGTGCTCTTTTAGAAAGTAACCCGGTGCATAAATGTGTGTGAGTGTGTGCGTGTGTGTGTGTGTGTGTGTGTGTGTGTGTGTGTGTGTGTGTGTGTGAGTCTGTACATCTATTTATGGCTGGAGTTCAAGTATCAGTGTCTCTAAAGCATCTGAAACATTTCCAGTGGCACAATACGCACACACACACACACACACACACACACACACACACACACACACACACTCAGGCCTGTAGAACATGTTGACGTGTGCTGGAGATTGCTCTCTAAGCTTTACTCTCTTCAAGTGTTTTTAAGCAGAAGCTGGAGATCTTCCAGCTTACACTCTTCTTAATAATCATCATCATAACAATATTTCCTTCAGCTCAGTCTGTTATACATCAGGGGTCACCACATACTGTGTTTGGACTGTGGGAGAAACCGGAGCACCCGGAGGAAACCCATGCCAACACGGGGAGAACATGCAAACTCCACACAGAAACACACACTGACCCAGCTGAGACTCGAACCAGAGACCTTCTTGCTGTGAGGCGACAGTGCTGACCACTGAGCCACCGTGCCGGGCTATAATCACTCTGATGTGGAGTTTCTCTCTCTCTCTGTAATGAGCCGGCAGATTCTGTGCTGTTTTATTCATCTTTAAACGTCAGCTTCAGGTTACTCCACAGAGTCTGCAGATTCACATACAGACTGATGAATGACAGAGCGAGATCACATGACCACTGGCACACGGCCCAGCAGCCAATCAGATGCCAGGGTCTTTTCCACACTGATTTCCGCTGGCAACAGGGAGGAGGAGCATGTGGGAAATACTGATTAGCCATGAAAACACACACACACACACACACTTTGACAAAAACACACTCGCTTTCAGGCACACACACACACACACTCACTTACTTACGCACATGAAAACAAAAACGCACACTCACACACGTTTACACACTCATGCACACACAAACACACATTCGCAAAAACACTCCCTTTCACACAATGCTCATACACACATGCACACACACACATTTACACATACTCACACACACTCACAAAAACACACACTTTTACACAGAAACAAACGTTACACACACTCTTAAACACACGTTACACACACCCATGCACACACAGACACAGACGTATACATACAAATAAACACACACAGATGCTCTGTACAGTGAGACACTTCAGCATGAGCTGATACACTGTGACAAACACTGAGCTCTACTGTGCCTATAGAAAACATCGGATCATATGTTTACATTACTATAGTTGTTGTGTTACCATAGCAACTATAGAATCGCCACAACAAATAAATTACTGTAGTCGTTGTGTTACCATAGCAACTGTAGAATCACCACAACAGATCAATTACTATAGTTGTTGTTACCATAGCAACTGTAGAATCACTACAACAGATCAATTACTATAGTTGTTGTTACCATAGCAACTGTAGAATCACTACAACAGATCGATAACTATAGTTGTTGTGTTACCATAGCAACTGTAGAATCACCACAGCAGATGAACTGAAGTACTTTAGTCAAACACACTATAAAACACACTAGTACAGTATTTGTGATGTGGGTTATTAGGTCAGCACTGCACACTTGACTGATGTTTGATTTGATCTTTTATTAATAAATGAATGACTTCATGAAACTGAGCTGAACTTGATAATTGATGATCTCTGCACAGTTATTGATCTGAACTGAACTCATCTGAATAATGACTCTATTATCAGTCCACAGCAGATTTTGACTTTGTGTCAGAGTTGATGAAGTTTGCTTTACAGGGGATATTCTGTAAAAGCTGCAGTGTTTAAGTCACTATCTGGCTTCAGTGTGTTTGCTGGCGTGATGGAATACACTGTAAAATGCACAGTTTTTTTTTTTTTTTAAAGTTATAAATTAAATGATTATTAGATTGTGATTTATGACACTAGAAAAGTACTGCTTACAACTTTTTTTTTTAATTAGGTGAAATCTAAGATTTTAATTAATTTTCAATATTAAAAAGCAATGAAAGATCTTAAGTGCTTTAAAAAAACTGGAGCTGTAAAAGGGTTTTATGCAGAAATTAAGAATTTATGACTTATTAGTGTCTGAAAATGTGTACAAAATAATATTTATACATACATATATATATATATATATTGATTGTATAATGTGCTTGATAATGGATATAATTGTGTAATCGTAATTGTGTTACCACGGCAACAATAAAATCACCACAACACATCATTTACTTTAGTTGTTGTGTCACCAAGGCAACTACAGAATCTCTCCAACACATCAATTACCATTTTGGTTGTGTTACCATAGCAACTGTAGAATCACCACAACACATCAATTACTTTTGTTGTTGTGTTACCATAGTAACTACAGAATCCCTACAACAGGTTAATTACTATAATCATTGTGTTACCATGGCAACTACAAAATCCCCGCAACAAATCATTTCCTATAGCCATTGTGTTACCATAGCACCTGTAAAATCACTTCAACACATCAATTCATATTGTTGTTGTGTTACCATAGCAACTATAGAATCACTACAGCACATCAATTACTATAGTTGTTGTGTTACTGTAGCAACAATAGATCCAACACAACACATCAATTAATATAGTTGTTGTTACCATAGCAACAAAAGAATCACGGCAAGAGATCAATTGCTTTAGTTGTGATGTAACCATATCAACTACAGAATCACCACAACAGATCTAACACTATCGTTGTTGTGTAACCATAGCAACTATAATATTGCCACAACAGTAGAATAAGTATAGTCGTGTAGCCACTGTAGTCCTTACGTTACCATAGCAACTGTAGAATCTCCACAGCAGATTGCCTTGAGCACTTGACTCTAGTATAGTTCAACAACACTACAGTATGCGGTTTCAGCCGTGCACATGTGAAAGCACTCGACGGGACCTTCACTCTCTCTAGATCAACTGATCATCCTTGAATCCTGCTTTAGTCACGGCGCTCCACGACTGAACTGCGGAAAGCTGGAGGATTCTGGAACATTCCTGCAGGATTCTCCATCTGCCGGAGCAGCGACTCCACAGGGACGTGTTTCAGACCAGATCCACAGAGGTCACACCGTCACGCCGCTACGATCACTCAACACGCCGCTAATGAAACACACACACACCACATCCGCACCGCAGCCGGAGCTTCACATGAGACCTGCTTCAGCCCAGATGAACACCATCAACACTGAATCTGCTCCGGCAGATGAACTGATGTACAGTCTCAACTCAGCTCAGAGTCTGGGTAACTGATCAACAAACCACATTACCCATAATCCTCAAAGGTGAACAGCTGTCCAGTTTCAGTATGAATTAGTCTTAAAATAATCCAGTGTGCCTCAAAACTGACTCAATCCACATATCAATATATAAACATCCAACGTTTGACACTTCCACCTAAACGGTTATGATTCATACTTCAGTTCCTCATCAACGCTACTGACCTATCAATTGCTCTCTAGTGTCTGCTATGCTCCGCCCCCTTCTTCTCATTTGCTGTTCATTTGGTGCACTTGAGCTCAACCTCTCTCACTGTGAGAGAAACTGAACGCTATTGGCTGATTTGTTAAAAGGGAAGGGACTATGCTATGCCCCGCCCTCTCTTCATGATTGTTACAACAATTTTGAAGCACTGTACGAAACAAATCCACCAATGACAACACAAACACTAATAATTATCACACACACACACACACACACACACACACATTAATAAATATTACACACACTAATAATTATCACACTCACACACACACACACACACACACAGACACACACACATTATTAAATATTACACACACTAATAATTATCACACACACACACACACATACACACACACACACACACACACACACACACACAGACACACACACATTAATAAATATTACACACACTAATAATTATTACACACACACACACACACACACACACACACAATAATAAACAACACGCACACTAATAATTAATACACACACACACACACATAAATAAACATTACACACACTATTATTACACACACACACACACACACACACACACACACATTAATAAATATTACACACACTAATAATTATTACACACACACACAAACACACACAATAATAAACAACACGCACACTAATAATTAATACACACACACACATAAATAAACATTACACACACTATTATTACACACACACACACACACACACACACACACACACACACACACACACATAAATAAATAAACATTACACACACTGATAATTATTACACACACACACACACACACATAAATAAACATTACACACACTAATAATTATTACACACACACACACACACACACACACACACACACACACACACACACACACACACACATTAATAAACATTACACACACTAATAATTATTACACACACACACACAAACACACACAATAATAAACAACACACACACTAATAATTAATACACACACACACACACACACATAAATAAACATTACACACACTAATAATTATTACACACACACACACACACACACACACACACACACACACACATTAATAAACATTACACACACTAATAATTATTACACACACACACACACACACACTAATAATTATCACACACACACACAAACACACACAATAATAAACAACACACACACTAATAATTAATACACACACACACACACACACACACACACACACACATAAATAAACATTACACACACTAATAATTATTACACACACACACACACACACACACACACACACACACACTCATTAATAAACATTACGCACACTAATAATTATTAGACATACACTTACACACACACATTAATAAACATTACACACACTAATAATTATTACACACACACACACACACACACACACACACTTGTCATGTGGGTAGAGTTTGATGTTTTGACGTGTCGTCTGGATTACAGCTCCTGTATCCTCATTCCCTCCATAATCCCACAATAATCCATCAAATAAACTACGGCAGTGCTTACAACAGTGTGTGTGTGTGTGTGTGTGTGTGTGTGTGTGTGTGTGTGTGTGTGTGTGTGTGTGTGTGTGTTTCTGTGTATTACCATGCGATCCCTCGAGAGTCTCAAAACACTGACTGCCTTGTAACGTATGATTGTACATAAAATTCATCACACACACACACACACACACACACACACACACACACACACTTATCTTGGTAATGGTGGTTTATGGGGACTCTCCATAGGCGTAATTTATTTCATACAGTATGAAGCCCTCATTATAAGCCCCTCCCCCAGCATAACGTACAATTAGATCACACCCATGACACAAACAAACACACACATACTGTCTCTGTAAAACGAACAAACACACACACACACACAAACACACACACACACACTCTCTCTCTCTAATCTTCTTAGAGCAGCTCAGCGTCCTCGTCATTCATCATGAAGAGAAACAGAAACATGCAAACGCTCAGAGTATATGGACACATCTGAGTCAGTGTGTGTGTGTGTGTGTGTGTGTGTGTGTGTGTGTGTGTGTGTGTGTGTGTGTGTGTGTAATTGTTCATGTTTACATGTATGTTTATAACTTGTCTTCATGGGTGTGTCTGTATTTATGTCTGTGTTTGTATTTTAGCATTTGTGTAAGTGTGGGTTCATACTGTGAGTGTTCATGTCTATGTGTGTGTGTGTGTGTGTGTGTGTGTGTGTGT
>NC_141027.1:80907500-80922500 GCF_052040795.2 Danio rerio
TATATATTCACAGTTTGAAATGTACACAATGTTTATAATGTAAATATTTAATGTTATTAATATTTGAATGATTTTAGCATTAAATAAAAATGTAACTGATTATAAAATTGAGTTGATGATTGACATTGAAATTGAAAATGACAGATTTTCCTTTTATTTTAAACCATATGATTATTGTTGTCTCTTTTTTCAAATATACTCACACAATTTAAGATGAACTAACTGAAACTCTACTTAGATATGATGTTGTAGTATTTTTTTTATTTATTTATTCATGTTTTTATTTGTTCGTTCGTTCGTTCGTTTATTTATTTATGTATTTATTTTTTAGGCATTTTTTTGTTTATTTATTTATTCATTTATCCATTAATTAATGAATTAATGAATTAATGAATTTATTTATTTATTAATTTATTTATTTATTTATTCACGTTTTTGTTTATCTTTTATTTACTTTTTCATTTCATTTTCATTCATTTTTTGTTTATGTATTTTTATATTTGTTTATTTACGTATTTATTTGTTTTTGCTTATTTCTTTATTTGCTTATTTATTTATTTATCTATCATTTATTTATTTATTTATTTATTTATTTATTTATTTATTTATGTATTATTTATTTATTTATTTATTTATTGTTTGTTTGTTTATTTTTAATCTTTTGTTTCAACATGTATAAAATATATGTGCAACACACCTACAGTATGCACATATGTTAAAAATGTGTTAATATGTGTAGGTATTTCAATTGTGGATGTCTACAGTAAATACTACACCTAAAAACACACATAAATAAACACCAGTAAATTACAGAAAATTCTGTAGCGTTTCTGCAAAACACTACAATAAAAGAATTTAATTAATCAGCTGTGGTGATTCTACAGTTGCTATGGTAACACAACAACTATAGTAACTGATCTGTTGTGTACTGCTTATTTTACTGTAGTGAAATAAACAAATGAGCTAATACTGTAGTTTTGTACAGCTATAGAGTATATTATACAACAATACAGCAGTTTACTGTAGTAAACACTACAGATAATATAATCATAATGTCATACTATGATACAAACTACAGTACTATAGTTAACACTGCAGTATACTGGAGCAGTCATTAACACAGAGCTGCAGATACTGTAGTAAACACAGAGTACCAGACTTTACTATAGTACAGCTCAAACACACTCTATATTGCTGGATGTGGGGAGGGTCTGTGAGGGTCTGCATACACACACAACAGAAGGTGATAAAACTGCACAGATCAGCTAGAACACACACACACACACACACACACACACACACACACACACACACACACACACACATACACATACACAGAGAGAGAGAGAGAGAATGTGTATCCTTCATATTTACTGTAAAAACAATAATAATGGTCATTTGCAGCAACTGCAGTTTTGTGTGTGCGTGTGTGTGTGTGTGTGTGCGTGTATGTGTGTGTGTGTGTCAGTACCACCGCTGGCCTGTTGGGCGCAGCAGAGTTAATTTGTGGCTTTATTGAATGAGGCTGTTATATGTTCTGATGGCTGACAACAACACTGACCCACATAACACTGTCAACACACACACACACACACACACACACACACACACACACACACACACACACACACACACACACGCACGCATGCACGCACACCTGCTTGTGTGTGTGTGTGTGTCAGTGTCTGTCTGCGTGTTAGAGAGAGAGAATGTGTGAGTGTGTTTGTCTCTATGTTTGTGTGTGTGTGCACGCTGAAGTGTGTGTGTCCATGTGTGTGTCTGTCTGTGTCTCTGTGAGTGTGTGCATGCATGTCTGTGTTTTCTGTGTGTGTGTGTGTGCGTGTGCGTGTGTGTGCGTCACACACTCTTGAGGTCTGCAGCTGTATCTCTGGCCCTCAGGCTCCTGCACAGTGAAGGTGTTCTGCTAAAACTCGTCTAGAAACAATCTGTGCAGCGCTGCAGGACACACACACACACACACACACACACACACACACCGTCTGTGGAGAGCACGCTGAGCTGCTGCCAGATCACACACAAATGCAGATGCAACTGCCGGACTCTGATACTGACCAAACACACCAATAGACACACACACACCAGTGCACACCAGCGACCAAACACACACACACACACTTTACACACACACAAACATGCATGCACGCGCACACGCACACACACAAGCCAAAAGATAAAGCTGAAATATAAAATGTGAGAGACGAAGATCCACAAATAATTTAATTTAATATTATTGTTTCTCAAAAGAAGTCAGAGAGATCAACAATTTAGTATTAATATAATAATAATAATAATAATAATAATAATAATAATAATAATAATATTTTTTATAATAATAATGATAATAAAAATGAAAACAATAATAATAATATTGATAATAATAATAATAATAATAATAATAATAATAATATTAATAATGTTGTTGTTGTTGTTGTTGTTTTTATTATCATCATCATCATCATCAATATTATTACTACTACTATTATAAATATTAATCTAATAATAATACCAATGTCAATAATAATGACAATTTGCAATATTTAATAATAATTAATAATGATAAACTTCTGCTGCAGCTCCTTCTGCTTGCCAAAGATTAATAATTAAAGATGTTTAATTATTTTCTAAACTCTTACAGCATTAATGTTTCATACGTTCATTTGAAAAGCAGATGAGCGTAAATAAACAAACAGAAATCACAGAATTCATCATCAATAAACTAAACACCTTTTTCCACCTGATTAAATATGATTCCACATTATTAACGTTTAATGACCCATTTATAATGTCAGTGTATTAAAGATGCTTTATTTAATTGAAGATTATCTGCAGATATTTAAATATGCAAATATCCAGAAATTGTTCAAGGAATCCAAAAGCACAAACTCTACCGTTAAAAGAAATTATGAAATTATTCATCATTCATTTTCTTTTCAGCTTAGTCCATTTATTAATCAGAGGTCGCCACAGTGGAATGAACCGTCAACTATTCCAGCATATGTTTTATGCAGCGAATGACCTTCCAGCCACAACCCAACACTGGGAAACACCCATACACACTCATTCACACACACACTCATACTCTATGGCCAGTGTAGTTGATCAGTTCCCCTATAGCGCATGTGTTTGGACTGTGGGGGAAACCGGAGCACCCGGAGGAAACCCACGCCAACACGAGGAGAACATGCAAACTCCACACAGAAACACACACTGACCCAGCCGAGACTCAAACCAGCAACCTTCATGAACCCTTAAGTCAACAGGAGTAAGTATCCCCCTCGCCCGTGTGAACCCGTTATGTACTATGTTCATCTCCAGCTGCACACAGTGAAGAGTGTGAGTTTGCTCTGGATTAGCGCTGACGCTCTTCAGTGACAGTAAAAGCAGAGTAAAGGGATTGCTCTGTAATGGAGTGCTGGATTTACAGTGTGAATGTGGATCCGGGGCCCGTCTGATGAATGATGGCGGCCCCGAGTCCATCAGCTGCTGATATTATCATCTCTGGGCTCTCGGAGGTCAATAACAGAGTCTGATGGATGGAGGAGACGCCGATCTGACAAAACCTGCCTCTGAGTCCAAGGAGAGCAGCGGCGACGGACCGCGCTTTACTCTTATTTACTGCGCTGTTTACTGAAGGCTGTAAAACTGCTGACGGTTCAATCAACAGCTGAGCAGGGGAACAACGCCGATGCAGAGGGTCATCTACATATACCGCTCTAGACTAAACTATTATTACTCTTTAATTGTGTTGTTTTTAACCATAATCATTTGAATAATTAATTTCTAATAACTGATTATTTTGTCTTTGCTATGATGACCATGCAGTGAAATCCACTAGAGGGCGCTGATGCATCTTTTCGAATCTGAAATACGTTACTTAGGGTCAGTTTTCTGTATGTTCAGACGGTTAATCCACTAGAGGGCGCTGCTATGTTTTTGCGAATATTGAAATACGTTACTTAGGGTCAGTTTTTATACGTTTTAGAGGATCAATCCACTAGAGGGCACTAATACGTTTTTGTAAATCTGAAATACGTTACTTAGCGTCTATTTTGTTGTTTGTTTCAAAAGATAAATCCAGTAGAGGGCGCTGATACATTATGTGAATCTAAAATACGTTACTTAAGGGCTGTTTTTTGAACATTTCAGATGTTAAATCTACTAGAGGGCGCTGCTACGTTTTTGCAAATCTGAAATACGTTACTTAAGGTCTGTTTTTTATACACTTTATAAGATGAATGCACTAGAGGGCGCTGCTACGTTTTAGCGAATATTAAAATACGTTACTTAGGGTCTGTTTTTTAATATGTTTTAGATTAATAATCTACTAGAGGGTGCTGCTACGTTTTTGTGAACATTTAAATACATTACATAGGGTGAGTTTTTTGTATGTTTCAGACGGTTAATCCACTAGAGGGCGCTGCTACCTGTTTGCGAATATTGAAATACGATACTTAGGGTCCGTTTTTTATACGTTTTAGATGGTTAATCCACTAGAGGGCGCTGCTACGTTTTTGCGAATATTGAAATATGATACTTAGGGTCTGTTTTTTGTATGTTTCGGATATTTCTATACTAGAGGGCACTGCTACGTTTTTGCAAATATTGAAATACGTTACTTAGGTTTTTTTTTTATTCGTTTTAGATGGTTAATCCACTAGAGGGCGCTGATACCTGTTTGCGAATATTGAAATATGTTACTTAGGGTCTGTTTTTTAGTATGTTTCGGATGTTTCTTCACTAGAGGGCGCTGCTACGTTTTTGCGAATATTGAAATACGTTACTTAGGGTCTGTTTTTATTCGTTTTAGATGGTTAATCCACTAGAGGGCGCTGATACCTGTTTGCGAATATTGAAATATGTTACTTAGGGTCTGTTTTTTTGTATGTTTCGGATGTTTCTCCACTAGAGGGCGCTGACATTTAGCTTACATTTATGTCAGAGATCAGCAACTATTCATAAACTAATTTTTCAGCACTCCAAATCGCCCCCTGTGGTTTCAAATAATAGTATAACAGAGACAGAGTCAAACACAGAAGCCTTAACGAGTATTTGTGAACGTGTAAATGTAGCTCTGAAGTGGCTTATGGTCGTTTTGTTTATCTATAATAAAGAAATAAATGATTATTCTGTATATTTGACTATTCAGAGTTGTGCATAGAGGTCTTTGATTGGCTTTGTGTGTGGGTATTTAATTTAATCCTGCAGGTTTCGAGAGGTTTTCAGCATTTTTCTGAGCTTCTCCAAGGCTGATGTGTGTCCGTGAGCTATCGGCTCCTCCAGCAGACTAATGACTCCAGTAATGAAGCGTCGTTTGACTGCATGATTCATTCAAACGCTCCAATCTTTACTGCCGTGTTTGTAAAGGCAGGCTGTATATCAGCGTGGAGTCGCTTAGCTTGGCCTTGTTCGCTCTTAACTCTTCAACTAGCAGAATTATCACTGCTGCAGTGGCCATAGTGCTCAATCTGAGACTGTACGGCTGACCACACTATTATTAGCACTCCAGTACAATTTAATCTATTTCAAATATTTCGCAAGTGCTGATTAACAGAGAGAAGTCGTTTAAAAACATTGTTAAACATAATACTTTTATTAACTAATTTATTTTGCTGTATGATAAATCCACTAGAGGGCGCTGCCACATTTTTGCGAATGTAAAAATTCATTATGATACAATGTTTTCTACATTTTAGATGACAAACCCACAAGAGGGCGCTGTTCAATTTTGTTGAATTAGAAATACATTACTTAGCGCACTTTTTTATATGTTTCAGATCATAAATCCACTGAAGGGCAGTGTTTGCATCTGAAATACATAGATTAAGATAATTTCTTGTAGGTTTCAGACAATAAATGCATTAGAGGGCGCTGTTTGCATTATCGCGAATCTGAATACATTACAAAGGGTTCTTTTTGTGTTATTCATATTGCTTGAATTGAAAATACAACAAACATACAGGCTTTATTTCAACAGATATCACATTGCAAATTGTCAAAATGTTGGTCTGGGTGGATTTGGTGTTAATGTAAGCAAACAGAGCCAGTCTGAGGACATTTTTTGCCCATCTAAAATACATGAATTAAGGTATTTTTGTGCGTTTCAGATTACAAATCCACTAGAGGGCGCTGTTACATTTTTGTAAATATGAAATACATCATTTAAAGAACTTCTTTTGTATGTTTCAGACAATTAATCCACTAGAGGGCGCTGTTTGCATCATTGTCAATCTGAGATATATTATTTAGAGTACATTTTTTGTACATTTACATGATAAATCCACAAGAGGGCGCTGTTACGATTTTGCGAATCTGAAATATATAGTGTGGGTTCTTTTTTCGGGATACGTTTTGCCAAAAGTAGGCGAATTATAAATATACAGGCCTTATTTTAACAAAGATATTACAAAATGCAAAATGTAAAAACTTTTGGTCTGAGTGGAGTTAATGTAGGCAACCAGAGCTGGTCTGAGAGCACGGTTTGCATCTGAAATACATGAAATCAGATGAACATTTCAGATGACAAATCCACTAGAGGGCGCTGTTAAACTTGAACTAATTTGAAATACATTATTTAGTGCACTTTTTGGTATGTTTCATATGCCAAATCCACCAGAGGGCGCTGCTACAGTTTTCGGTAAAGCAGAAATTATTGCCTGAGGTACATTTTTTTTTGTATGTTTTGCCTGTTGTAAAAGTCAGCGTACTAGTCTTATACAGGCTTTATTTAATCAGGGATATCACATTGTAACATGTAAAAACAGCTTTGGTGGATTTGGTGTTAATGTAAACAACCAGAGCCGGTCTGAAATACAGTACTTACAGAACTTTATTGTACTTTTCAGATGACAAATCCACTAGAGGGCGATGTTTGCATTATTGCAGATCTGAAATATAGTATTCAGTGTACTTTTCTGTACATTACAGATCATAAATCCATTGAAGAGCACTGTTTTTATTTTTGCAAATCTAAAATATGATATAAAGAGCACATTTTATTGTAAGCTTCAGATGACAGATCCACTAGAGGGTGCTGTTTATTTTTTGTAAATCTGAAATACAGTATTTAGTGCACTTTTTTGTATGTTTCATATGCCAAATCCACTAGAGGGCGCTGCTTCATTTTTCAAATTTGAAATACATTATTTAGTGCACTTCATTGTACATTTCAAATGATGCATCCACTAGAGGGCACTGTCTTTTTTTGTGAATCTGAAATACTTATAATAGGCAACTGGAGGCGATCTGGAGTGCACTACTTAAGAGTACTTCTTTGTACGTTTCAGATGACGAATCCACTAGAGGGCGCAGTTTTCATTATTGCAGATCTGAAATATATTATTCAGTGTACATTTCAGATAACAAATCAACTAAAGGACGTTTTTTTATTTTTTGCAAATTTGAAACGTGATATAAAGAGTAAATTTTATTGTACCTTTCAGATGACAAATCCACTAGAGGGCGCTGTAAATTTTTTTGTGAATCTGAAATACATTGTTTAGCGCACCTTATTGTATGTTTTATATGACAAATCCACTAGGGGGCGCTACTACATTTTTACGAATCTGAAATACATTGTTTAGCGCACCTCATTGTAGGTTTAAGATGACAAATCCACTAGAGGGCGCTGTTAAATTTTCTGTGAATCTAAAATAAATGAACTAAGATACATTGTTTGTATGTTTTGCCTGTTGAAAAAGTCAGTCTACTACTCTTCTACAGGCTTCATTTCAGCAGAGATATCACATTGCAACATGTAAAAACAGCGTTGCTGGATTTGGTGTTAATGTAAGCAACCGGAGCCGGTGTGAACAAACAAACACTCTATAAACTCAACAGTGAGCAGTGAAAGCAGTATTGAAGCGCAGACGCTCCGGCTCCAGACTCTGATTAAACCCTGGCTGATTATTCTCCATCAGCGCTGAGGAACGCATCACATTACTGCACCGCTCACAAAAACGCAACTAATTAGTGCTGTTTGTCAAGGCAAGAATGACTATTATTACCACTCACCGCTCAAATCATGAGTCTTGTAGAGCAGAGGTGTGCTGTAATACTGAACGCAGCACATCCACCAAAATATCACAGATCTACACCAGCTTTACTACTGTTCAATGCTTTTTACAGGAGATATCGTAACACTTGAGCATAATGGTCCATTAGTTCATGTATTTACTAACATTAAGTCTGAATGACCTTAATTAACATAGCTCAACATTTACTAATGCATTATTAAAATCTACAGTCGTGCTTGTTAACATTAGTGAATGCAGGCTGAGATAACATCAACTAATGATCTTTAACTTTAATAACCTAACAATGATGCAGTAAATGTATTACTTATTGTTTGTTCATGTTAGTAAATACATTATCTAATGCAGGGGTTCCTAAAGTGGCCCACTGCGGCCTCACAACAAGAAGGTCTCTGGTTTGAGTCTTGGCTGGGTCAGTGTGTGTTTCTGTGTGGAGTTTGCATGTTCTCCCTGTGTTGGTGTGGGTTTCCTCCGGGTGCTCCGGTTTCCCCCACAGTCCAAACACATGCGCTATAGGGGAACTGATCAACTAAACTGGCCGTAGAGTATTAGTGTATCAATGAGTGTGTATGGGTGTTTCCCAGTGATGGGTTGCAGCTGGAAGGGCATTCACTGCGCAAAGCATATGCTGGATAAACTGGCGGTTCATTCCGCTGTGACGAACCCAGATTAATAAAAGGACTAAGCCGAAAATAAAATTCAAGAATGAAATGAATAAAAAAAATTACAATTAAAAAAGTTAAAATTTTAATTTAAAAAATAACAATAAAATAAAATAACTATAATAAAAAATAATTGGATTAAAATTAAAATATTAAAAATAAATAAAAAAATAAAATGACAATAGTAAAAATAATTAAAAAAATAAAAGTTAAAATTAAATTAAATAATAAATTTAAAATGCAAAAAATTGAAAACATAAAAATTGAATAAAATAAAAAATAATAAATATAAAATAATAAATTATAAAATTAACAAGAAGTAAACAATTTATTTAAAAATAAAATGACAATAATAAGTAAACATAATTTAAATTAAGTCTAAAAAAATAAAAATAAAATTAAATAAATTAAAAAAAAATAAAAATAAATAAATAAATAAATAAATAAATAAATAAAACACAAAATTAAATAAAACTCATTGGTTAGCTCCATAGCCTCACTGTAAGAAGGTCTCTGGTTTGAGTCTCGGCTGGGTCAGTTGGTGTTTCTGTGTGGAGTTTGCATGTTCTCCCCTTGTTGGCGTGGGTTTCCTCCGGGTGCTCCGGTTTCCCCCACAGTCCAAACACATGCACTATAAGGGAATTGGGTACGCTAAATTGGCTGTAGTGTATAAGTGTGTATGGGTGTTTCCCAGTGATGGGTTGCAGCTGGAAGGGCATACACTGCTTAAAACATATGCTGGATAAGTTGGTGGGTCACTCCGCTGTGGCGACCCCTGATTAATAAAGGATTGACTAAGCCGAGAAGGAAATGAATGAATGAATCTGAGGAGAATATCTAATGTCAATATGAGACGACTCCCTCAGTTCAGATTATTCGGCCTGTTTAATGGAAATCTCTCTTCATTCTGACTCTGAAAACAGCACTATATGTTGTGCTGGTCTAGAAAATGCTCCTTGATTTAAGGGTTTGTAGGTATTTGGACTCGAGCGGCAGGTTGTTTGCAGTGTACACTGGTATAAATCGATCTCAAACATGAAGCAACACATAATTATAGAGTTAAACAGTAGAGTATCTGTTACCAGCGCTGACTCAGTAAACTGCAGAGTACCGCTGTGTATCGTGGGAAGAAGACACTGGATATGAGCTGCAGGATTAAACCTGAGACTCTGGAATAAACCTTGTCGTTTCTCGCTCGAGGCCAACACCACCTGAAGTCCACACAGCAGAAAAAACATCCAGTAATGAGCAGCTTCTTCAGTGTTCTCTGTGTTTTGTGGTGGTGATTTGCATTATGGGATGTCGATCTCGGCTCTGTCCACTTCTGATGTTGATAGTTCAACTCTACAGTTTAGCACAGGGACTTTTACTGGCATTTCAGAGGTTTGAAATAATATAAAGCATACGAGATAATACCTAGAGGAATCAGTCAAACAACAGTAACTGTGCTGCTGTTTATGACAAGCTTTCTGTAGCGTAATATACAACACCAACACACACGATACAGCACTGCACACTGTTACACATGCTCAGTACAGACACCTTTAAAGCTAATCAAGGGTAAACGTTGTAAGATCAAGATCCCATAATGCAAATCACAAGCAGAAATAAACCGGGAAAACTAAAAACAAGAACCGTAAAATGTGGAAAACTGCTCATATTTAGCTTTATAGATATATATATATATAGGCAGGGCTTGACGTTAAGTTTTTGGATCAGCAGCCACTGTGGCTGTATTCAATATTACTAGCCGCTCTGTATTTTCACTCGCCACAGTTCTGTTGTTTGGAAAATATATTTTATATGCATAAATGTGACTTTGACATGCTGAAATGACTTGATTTAGATGTTGTGTCGTGTCCACACGCCTCCTCATTCATTGCACGCTCTGTGTGTGTTGTGTATGAGCTGTGTGTGAGCATGAGCACATGTGCTGTGCGTGCTTCACTCGACTTTTCAGGGCTCCACATTATGGATTTACCCTTTTTTTCATATAACTAATTTCTTCTCAGCTACAAATTGTAACTAATTCAAAATAAAAACAAGCTAAACATAGCTGTGTACATGCACTTTTTATTAATCAAAACCTGTAGAAAAATTACATTTAAAAACAAGTTATTGCCATAGATCTAAATCCCGCATTTGGCAGGTTGGCCAAACATCAAGCCCTGTATATATATATATTCTTTTATATTTCAGGAAATGATTGCATTTTAAAATATATTTAAATAGAAAATACTTATTTTAAATACAGAAAAAAGTTTCCTCTGTACTTTTTATATATATATATATATATATATATATATATATATATATATATATATATATATATATATATATATATATATCGGGCTCTAGTCTAACAATGATATAATATAATATAATATAATATAATATAATATAATATAATATAATAATAATAAAAACAATAATAATAATAGAAATAATAATAAAAATAATATTCCCAGAGATGGGTTGAGGCAGGAAGGGCATCCGCTGCGTAAAAACTTTTTTAAAAAGTTGGTGGTTCATTCGGCTGTGGCGACCCCGGATTAATAAAGGGACTAAGCTGACAAGAAAATGAATCAATGAATAATAATAATCATAATCATAATAATAATAATAATAATAATAATGATAAAAATAATTATAGTAAAAATAATAATAATATAAATAAAAAAACATATAATAATAATAAATAATAATAATAATAATAATAATAATAATAATAATAATAATAATAATAAAATAATAAAAAAATAATAATAATGAAAATAAAAAATAATAATATTTTTAATAATAATAATAATAATAATAAAAATAATAATAATAATAATATTGAAAATAAAAAAATTATAATAAAAATTTAAATAATAATAATAATAATAATAATATAAACAATAATGGTATAATAAATGATGGATACCGATACATCAGAGAGAGGCTATCGGCCGATACAACTATATATATTGATCTGGCTCTGGTCTATAAGGTAACAACAATATAATAACAAATATATATATCCCAGTACTGGGTTGCAGCTGGAAGGGCATCTGCTGTGTAAAACATATGTGAATAGTATAATAATATGATAAATAATGGATGTTGATAGATCGGTGAGAGACTTATATTGTCCGATAAAATCATCAAAACAATATATTTATATATGGATCAGGCTGTAGTCTATAAGGTAACAACAATATAATGTAATAACTTTGTTTGGAATGGGTTTGTCTGAAAGAACATTGTGGTTTCAGTTGACTAAATATAATCTAAAATTACTTTAAAAACTAAAGGAAAAATGATGATTGAATCTGCCTAGACTAAAAACAGTATGATCATGACTGAAACTAAAACAGCTTGACACACAGACTAGACTAAAGCTCAAACTATACAGCCACAGCAGTCAAAATGCCATTAAAACACAGCAGAAGACTGGAGGAGATGTGGAAGAAACTAGTCCTGCTAGTCTATAAACTGGAGCATTAGTGCAGCTTAAATCTTCAGAGAAACTCTTAGACTTTAGAAAAACTTTGGAAAACTGTTTTGAACAGAACTCATTATTTGGGACACTGAAGTGAAGAAGCGCACGCTTGTTTAGCATTTTGGTCATTTCAGATGTCAGATATAAGAATGAACAATAGTGCAGAATCTGCTATAAATCAGCTGAAGTCTCAGAAACGATGAACTCAGAGAATAATTACTGCATTTTACCAAGATAAAATCAACATTACTGGACGATAACTAATACACCCAGGACGATTCTTGTGATTAAAATAATGAAGAAATCTTAGCAGACGCAGCTCGACTAAAACTCCTCCAGATTAATCAAAGTCTGAAGATCTGATCTAATGAGAGGAAGGAGAACATTAACATTTCGGCAGAAACACAGGGAAATAAACGGCCTCTGCCGTCCTAATGCTAATCAGACAACTCGACATGAAGCTAATGCTAATATCGCAACATTTACACAATGTCAGTGTGGCCGGAGAGCAGGATTATTCTGCTGCTTCTAGATGCAGATTTGACTGGAAACATTAAAGACCAAAACTCATTCAAAAGCAGCAGTCTGGAGAAATCATTTGTGTAAATTCACAACACTAGACACAATTAGCACACACCATTTAGCATCAGTTTAGCTTCCGTTAACACTAAAACCACCGAGGCGGCCATGTAGACAGTTTTTACATTAGATAACATGTTAAAATAAAGCACACATATCTATAATACCCTGATGTTTTCTAAATATGTGTGCATTTCTTTCTTAAATAGTTATTTTATTCAAATTACGAAACACAAATGAGTATTTCTACCGCTAACACCTTAGCTGTCTCCGCTATCTGTGCACTTACGTTTACTATTACATCCTAATCTGATCATGATGACTACTGTACATATCGTTGTAAACATCTCACTCTTCTGATGACATATTTCACCACAGTTTTATGTTGTCATGTAGGAAGAGTACAAGATTAACACACATTTACTGCCACCCTACAACCTGTGGGACTGTTTACCGTATTTTACCCATAATGTTATAGTCTAAATATAAATCAATCATGATCAACTATATATCATCTGAAAGCCTAACATGTCTCGCTTTTATATCCGCCGGCTGATTTTTGATAGTTATTACTGAGCAGCAGTTATTAATTAATTAGCGGCAAGAATACTGAGAGTGGTAAAACATTACTTTGCTACAGCAATCCACATGTAAACATTGTTCAGAGTCTAATTTAACCAAATATCCCCAAACTACTGTAGACTGTGACGCCTGCATTACTAATATTACAAATAAATATGAAAGAAGACGGTTAATACTCCTCAAAACACACATGGAATTAGGGGGCGCTCTTGCATGATCACCAATGTAAACTGAGTGTGGTCATGTCTGGTACTGCAGCCTAACTCAACACTGCTGAGCGCTCATGTTTTGAGATATACACTCCAAACTTGGAACATAATTTGTTCAGATGATTAGCTTTGATCAACTTTGGGCTAAAACTGCTTTGGTAAAATACATGTTTCATGTGCTTTATTAAAGCAAATCCTTTGTATTATTGAACTTTATGAACTTTTAAAACTCATTTTCAGAGACTGTATTACCAAACAGATCATGTTTTCAGGATTATGACATAAATATGTAATGAAAGACACTCAAAGCTTAACTTCAATATTTCAGTAGAAGCTTTGAATGTACATCTGACATGATGATATGACGTCTTCTATGAGAACGTTCTGAATGACCACTAGTACTTATACAATTCTACAGTGTTTACTGAGCAGGAAATGCCCTTATTAATCTTTTAATCAACTATTAAACTATTTTTCATTTGTAAAAGACTGAATAGATAAACCTCTATGAACACGTGAAACTCTTGAGCTCAGAGGCTGCAGGAAGTATGGCTTCTCGTTATGATTTGAAGCTGCTCTCCAGCTGTCGATGTGATTGATTGATTGACAGGTGTCAGAGTGACAGCTGCAGTCGTCATGGGTAACGAGAGACAGTCAGTTTCCTCATGGAGAAAGATAGAGCGAGAGTTTCAGACAGGCGCGCACACACACACACACACACACACACACAGACACACACACACACACACACACACACACACACACACAGACACATACACACACACACACACACACACACACACACACACACACACACACACACACACACAGACAGAGGGCCGTCAGATCAGTGTCTGTCCTTGTGGAAAACCTTCTGCTCGGCTGCTGAATGCACACACACACACACACACACACACACACACACACACACACACACACACACACACACACACACACACACACTTTCACACTGTAAACGCTGTAATGTGGAGTTGCAGATAATCGAGGAGTGTATTGATGACACAGAAGCTCTTAAAGAGAAACACTCTCATTTCTGAACTCAGTCAAGTCTATAGACTGAACACGTAACACACTCCAACACGCGTGACCTTAACGTGAACACTCGATCCAAATGCTGCTCGTCTACAGGAATTGAGAAGGGGCTCATTAAAAGACAAATAATGTTAAATAATTGCCTTTAATAAATAAATGAAAGAAAAATGAAAGAATGTGCTGCCTCACACACCATAGCTGATCTGAACTGAAGCCTCCATCTCAACACTCAACATTAAAATGAGGGATTAAACATGAATCATGAATCTTACACTGAAGTGAATCATGAATCAATGTGAATCGTGAATCTTGAACTGATGTGAATCATGAATCTTGAACTGATGTGAATCATGAATCTTGAACTGATGTGAATCTCTTGA
>NC_141027.1:80940000-80970000 GCF_052040795.2 Danio rerio
TACATATGAACAAAGAGCTTAGATTGACCATGAGGCGACACTCAATGAACGCTCCACCGCAACAGCAGCAGCCCGCCATTCCGCCATATTGGAGTGAAACAATCGGCCGTGCATTGGATCTTACTGAGGCGCGATGGTGAGCCGCTGCATTGTTTATTTAAAAAGCTGAGATACACCCTGAAAGACGACAATACAACACTCACCATCACGATCATCAGCACTTTAATCGTTTATGTTACACACTTATAATCTGCTGCTGCTCTATTGCAGTTTATATTCCAAAACAGCCGCCGCGCGACACTAGCGCCATCTAGTGGCCGTTTCCCAAATCACACCAGAGAGTCGCCTCCTGCTGAGTCTCAGCTCTTTGATATGAAGGAAGAGAGACAGGAAACAGACAAAAAGCAAGTGAGACAGGAAGTGGGACGATCACACACACACAAACACACACACACACACACACACACACACACACACACACACACACACACACACACTGCTAATGGCGGTGCATATTGAGATTGGTCAGAGCTCTTCATCATTACAGAAGTCTGCAGCGTTCAGAACAACTCCAGATTCATCATCAAACTCACGTCCAGACTATATTTAGAGGAACAAACGCTGCCTGCAGCACTTTTCCATTTCTGAACACACACACACACACACACACACACACACACGCACACACGCGCGCGCACGTAATATTAGGCTGAGAGAGAAAGCCTCTGCTCTCCTGGTCAGTGATGATCTCCACATTGATCTGCATTTTCAGTTGGGTTTTTGTTTGGGCTCGGCTGGATCCATATCCAGGACACGCGTTCTCTCGCTCTGCCATTACCAGCGAGTCCATCAAAGCCTGTTAACACACACAATGTGCAAATCAATTTCCTTTGACTTTGTTGCGGGGTCTTTAGAGCGGGTCCCCGAGGGGCTCTTCAGTGCGAGCGCTGTCCTGTGCTGCAGATCTGCTGTTTACTGACCCTCACAGCGTCTGCAGGAGAGCGCTAGACGTTAAGCTGCAGAGGGAATAATGCTCATGAAAACCGGCCGCTCTGATGGAGAGCGCAGAATATTAGCTGTCCGATGAAGCGCAGGAAGATGTCTGATAGATCTCCAGGAGGAGGGAAGCTGAAACACTTCATCTTGAAGAGACAGATTTCTGAAAACTCTCATTATCTCAGCATTTTAGAGATGAGTAGGACACTGCTTTGTCTTATTTGTTAAATAATGAGTGGCTCAGTGGTTAGCACTGTGGCCTCAAAGCAAGAAGGTCACTGGTTTGAGTCCCGGCGGAGTCTGTGTGGAGTTTGCATGTTCTCCCTGTGTTGGCGTGGGTGTCCTCCGGTTTCCCCCACAGTCCAAACACATGCGCTATAGTCCACACAGGCTCAATCTGAAAACGTAGCCCTATATATGTTTCTGGAGATCGTGAATTATGTAGCCAGAGGTGCGCATGGCTGCATTTCATTTAATGAACACTATGGGGCAGTCTGACATCATTCCTGTTCACGCAGATGACTGCTTATCTTCGTATGGACGGCTTTCCTAATGTAACCAGTTTGTCCCATTAGCTCACCGTGAATGTTGGCGGACTTGCAGACGCAGAGAGGAGTTAAGCTCGATGACAGGGTTCAAATCTGGTGAAGAACGGTTCCAGAAAGCAGGTAAGACAAAAACAGACGCTAAAAGATAAATTAAACAGGTCTATACCAGGGTGAGAGTGTGGTAAAACATGGTGAAGATCAGACGAGGGCTGTTCTTTTTCTACATTGCTGTCAAAAATTGTTGGTTGGGTTTAGGGAAGTGGACGGGCAGGTCAATCAATCAAACTGAATGGCCTTAGGGAAGGAGGAGGGCGAGTCAGTCGATTGGTCAGTCAGTCAGTCAGTCAGTCAACAGCGGCCTCTGGTGGATTTACGTGAGAACAGCAGGCGCGAATGGCACTCGCAAGAGAAATTTGACATCTGACAAAGCGTACACAGCGCCCTCTGGGGGATTCACGAAAACAAAAACTGAAGAAAAAAACATTGCTCCTAGGACATATATCGCGGTCTCCAGAAAATGTACACAGAGGTACGTTTCCAGAATGAGCCTGGGTCGGCTATAGGGGAATCGATGAACTAAACTGGCCGTAGTGTATGAGTGTGTGTGTGTGTGAAGAATGTTTCCCAGTACTGGGTTACAGCTGAATTGGCATCCGCTGCATAAAACATGCTGAAATAGCTGGCGGTTCATTCCACCGTGGCGACCCTTGATAAATAAAGGGACTAAGCCTAGAATGAATGACCTAGCTTAACAATCTGCAGTGGGTGAGTAAAACAATCTTGTTGTCAGGCTGTTGGGTGATTTTCATCCTCTCTGGGCTGATTTTAAGGTTTAATTTGACCACAGCTTTCTCTGCTTTTCAGCAAATGTGACGAATTGAGTTAGTAAATCTTATTTTGACACATATTTTGGGAAAAAGCTTTGGAAGTTTTTTCACTCTGGGCAGATTGACTCCGCTTTGGTTGTGTTGGGGGCTGTTTCTGCCCCATTGACTTCTATTATAATCACTTTTTTTCTGCAGAGCTATGACAGCATATGATCATGCACTGTTGATTGTTACTGGTTTTCACTGTTGGGAAGAGAATGATTTGTACTGTTGATGATCAGTTGCAATGCAAAAAAGCTTAGCTTCTGGCTTTTAGTTATATGTGTACATGCATCGATGCTTTTGCTCCTCAGTAAATATATCTGACATTTAGCAGTGAAGATTAAACCACACACAACTGAACTAAACTCAACTTCTACTCTGAAAACTGGACTGACGGAGTTTCAGTCTACTAGACCTTCAGTGTCCAGCTGCTGTCACACAATCTGCACTGTAAACGTGCTATAGAGATGAAGAGGAGTGGGACTGAACATGTAGCACAGTGTGTCTTGCGTATGAGAGAGATATTCGTGCACTTACCTTGATATGTCTGAGAAAATCAACATGCACATCTCAGCTGTCACAACACAGTAAACACAGTAAGTGTATTCCTGCACACACACACACACACTATAATCTGCTGTTTGACTCCACTGAACTCCATATAAAAGCCAGAAACTCTTCAGCACAGGCCGATCTAAAGGGTTAATGCTGATAACTGATCAGGGAAAACCAGCAACGATGCAGGATAATATGCTGTCATGACTGTGCAATCAAACAAATGTTGTACTAATGGAAGTCAACGGGGCTAAAACAGCCCCCAACATAACCAAAGGGTCATACATTTTAACAATACACAAAAGTTAAGAGAAAATCTTATCTTATTAAGTCTGAAGAAGACAAAACAGTAGATCTTACTTGTCAAGTAAACGCCTCTTGGTTTATAAATGTTCAGATGTTTGGACTAGTAATGAGACATTTTATGTAAGAACCATTGTTTGTTCCAGTTGTGTCTTAGATGACGGTTATACTGCAGCGTTCAGTACAAGCCCTTTGCCAATCCCAGTTCAGTTTATTTGTTTGCGATGAAACTTTTCTTGAAAACAGTGGTCTGGGGTGCAGTTATAATCACAGTTATTCTGCTGATAATAATAATCAGACGCTCTGAATAGGACTGCTTAGTAGTGCAAAACTGGCACCTCATCATTATCGTAAGCCATTCTTAATAGAAAAGCGCAGTCCTCCTCCTGGCGACAGAAGTGTGTGTCGAGGCACCGAGCGCCCGAGGAATAAAACTGTTGCAGAGTCTTTTTGCTGCTGGCAGGAGGAACGGACGGAAAATGTGACCATTTATTTGCAATCTGGAGCCCTGGCTGGGGAAGGGCTGTTCGGCTCCAGCTATTGTGTCTGTTGGTTTTATGTGTGCCGTAGTGTCGAGAGGTCTGAATATCTGTGATTTCCCATGCATGGAGACGGTAACTCTGCAGCTTCTGTGCTTCTCTTTCTTGTCTTGTGAAGTTCTACCAAGGGATTGGGAGAGATTCTCTGTGATGTAGAAACGTGGAGCTCTTCATAGCCTCTACAGGGGGGTTTGAGGAAGGTGGATAATCATGGGACTGCTTTCAGGTAGCTGCAGATCTGCTTTTTTTTTTATTTGGTCAAAGCGGAGCTGGTCCCCAGACTGAGTCTGGTTTCTCCAAATGTTTGTTTTACACTTCTGGCAATGGGTTTTATGCACTGCAAGCTTTTTCAGCCATCAATAAACTTCTGGAAAGCTAGATATCCTTTTTTTGTTACGATCATTAGCTGCAATACTCAAGAGACTCGTTCATTCCGACTACACATCCCATTATGCTTTGCACCAGTTCAGATTATAGATGCATCCCAAATTGCATACCCTGCTGAAAAAAAACTGCTTAAACCAGCCTAAGCTGGTTGGCTGGTTTTAGCTGGTTTAAGAGGGGTTTCAGCCACTTCCAGGCTGGATTCAGGCCATTTCCAGCCTGGTCTCAGCTGATCAGGCTGGAAAATGACCAGCTAAAACCAGCTAACTTGACCAGCCTGGTTTAAGCTGGACATGGCTGGTCAAGCTGGTTTTAACTGGTCCTGACCGGCCTGACCAGCTAAGACCAGGCTGGAAATGGCTGGAAACCAGCCTGGAAGTGGCCAAAACCCCTCTAAAACCAGCCTGTCTGACCAGATAAAACCAGCCAACCAGCCTAGGCTGGTTTAAGCTGTTTTTTCAGTAGGGTACTTCCCTACTACTTAGTATGTTAAACTGTATGCGAGCTGAGTAGTATGTTGGAATTAATACACTTTAAAACCCAGAAAGTTAAGGCAACTCAAACCATTTGAGGAAACTGATGGCTAAAAACCATTTTAGTTAAAAAACAACTCCAAATGAGTACTGTGAACTTACTCCATTTGAGTAAACGAAGCACTTTGAGCACAGTAAGACCAATAAATGAAGAGAACTCAAAGCAGCTGAGTACTGTACAACTCAATAAGTTAAGGCAACTCAAACCGTTTGAGGAAACCGACTGCTGCAAACCATTTGAGTTAAACTAATCTATATGAGTACTGTGAACTTGCTCCATTTAAGCTGAAGTAACAAGGTATTTGACTAATTCATCACCTGCAACACTGAGTCCAAAACTCTTTTCTAATAAGTGGAATTTACTCTCGATTTTGAGTTGACTACACTCATTTCATTTGCTAAAGTTGACAGTAGTCAACTACACACACAGTGTAGTACCAGCTTGACCCACTAGTTCTGGCGAGATTCT
The DNA here is from genome assembly GCF_052040795.2 of Danio rerio. Taxonomy (NCBI): domain Eukaryota; kingdom Metazoa; phylum Chordata; class Actinopteri; order Cypriniformes; family Danionidae; genus Danio; species Danio rerio. Next base: position 80,945,197 of record NC_141027.1, read on the forward strand.
GAAGTGTGCATTCAATGGACGCCATCTCATAATGCAGCGTGAGAGCATTCATGAATATGGGTACGCAGCAGACATGCGTAGATCATGCGATCATGATAAATGGCAGATGTAGAACCTCTGAATTACATCCATACTCACATCCATACTATATAGACGGCACTTTTCTAGCGGTGGTGTAGTAAACTCACATTTAAATATGGTGACTACTCGAGTAGTATAGCCAATTTCAGACAGCGCCTATGATTACCTGCCACATCTGATATCAGTCTGGACACACACACACTCGCTCACACACACAGCTGCAGATCATTCACACTGATTACACACACACTATACAAGCACCATCAAATGCACTGCCCCACAGAATCATATTTCCAAATAGAGCGATTCATCAGTATAATCACGATTTATCTCACAGAACAGCTAAATATTGCAGTAAATGCTGTTCTGAGATCATGCAGACCTAGTTTAAACATTAAAGAAGCGGCTGGGGTTTAAACGTGGATCTCAAGGCACTGAATGGTCCATAAAGCCTGTAAAGAGTTGTGTAATAATGCTGTTTGGCTTCAGCGATGCTCCAGCTCATACAGTGATGCTGATAATGCTGATATACACACATTGGCAGAGGTGGGCAGCGTCCATTAATGTGTGCAGGACAAGTTTCTCTGAGCCCTTGACAATGATTGGAGTGAGTCACGTACGCCGGACAGAAATATTCACTGTGAAACTGCTGGATTATAAGCTGACAGCAGGATCCGCAGGTCTCCAGAGCATCAGCTAACGGGTTACAGGTAGAGCAGGGCGATATTACAAACATATCACATCACCATAACCATATAAATATCGCCATACTGTTCCGTACTTGTAAATACAATAATATTTACTTCAGGGTAACTTTACACCCAGATGATGTTGGACAGATTCAGGAGTTTCTCCTTTGTAATGTTTGTTCTTCTGGAGAAAGTCTGATGTGTTTTATTTGGGCTAGAATAACAGCAGTGTTTAATAGTGTTAAAGTCATGTTAAGCTCAATATTATTCGCCCCTTCAGCAATATTAGTGTTGGATTGTCTCCAGAACAAACCACTGTTATACAATGACTTGCCTAATTACCCTATCTTTACCCTAATTACCCTAGTGAAGCCTTTACATGTCACTGTAAGCTGAAGACTAGTGAATATCTAGTCTAATATTATTTACTGTCATCATGGCAGAGATAAATTAAATCAGTTATTAGAGATGAGTTATTAACACTGTTATGTTTATAAATGTGTTGGAGGAATCTGCTCTCCGCTTAACAGAACTGCGTGTCATGTCGGCTTCTCTCCATCTCTGAGATGAGGTGTGTGTTTCAGCATCATCAACATTATTCTGTGTAATAATCATCCATGCAAGTGTTAACGCAGATGAAGCATGATCCACTTCAGTGCATCCGCCTCTATAAACATGTTCCAGTCCTGCAGCGCTGACAGAACTCCTTCTGGACACACTCCTATCCGTTTCCATCTCACTTCAGTGTGTATGATGGGGTTATATTGAGAGAGATGTGCTCAGAGACGGCCTGTGTGTGTCTACATGCAAATCCGGGATCATATTATTCAGTCATGTTTCAGTGTAGCTCAGCCCAAAATGAAAATCCGAGGTAATTTACTGAGCCGCAGGTCATCCAAGATGCAGGAGACTTTTTTTTTTCTTGAGGCAATCATTAATGGACATTTTGAGCAGAATCTGGTGATTCATATAATGGTAGTGAATGCAACTTCCAGCTGCAACCCAGCACTGGGAAACACCATTTGTGAATTGCGAGGTCAGATTGGGATAACGGATACGGCATGATGATGTAGAGGTGTCGCGCACGAAGCTGGAGTGCGAGGGGGTGGGGGGGTATGTAGCTGGGGGTGTGGCAGATGAAAATGAAAAAGGGGGGGATGGTAAGGCGTTGTATGGCGGAAGGGTGTCGTGGATGAAAGTGAAGAGTAGGGGCTGGGGGGATTGGGTTGTCCTGGACGAAATGAAGAGGGTCTGGGAGTCGCGGATCGGTAAAATGAGGTGCCGGATCCAGATCCGGTGTGTTCAGGCACAAATTAAGCCCTGGGAAACACCCATACACACCAATTCACCCCTATAGCACATGTGTTTGGACTGTGGGGGAAACTGGAGCGCCTGGAGGAAACCCACGCCAACACGGGGAGAACATGCAAACTCCAACTGACCCAGCTGAGACTCAAACCAGCGACGTTCTTGCTGTGAGGTGATCGTGCTACCTATTGTGCCACCTTGACACCCTAAATTGAACAATATTTACAATATTTAAAAAGTCGCCTGAGGATGACCTGAGGACGAGTAAAGTACTTAAGCAAATTGATTTTCATTTAGGGTTAGGGTCACCCCCTTCACTTGAGTGTTGTCCACTGAGTGTACACTGCGGAAATACTGCACACTGATGAGGGAAAGCCCACACATTGACCGAGTGTGTGATGAAGATGAGCTCGTTTCTTCATCTATTTTAGATGTGGGGATTGAACTTAAAGAGGTTGAGCGAAGGCGGGTCAATTTGACCCGAAGGCAGAATAGTGTGTGCACAGAACACAAGAGTGTTGAGATAAAGCCCCAGCATGTCTTCATCTGCTCTGAGCTGGCAGCTGCAGCTTCTGGTTGCTCGGTTTGTTTTATAAAAATGGACGTCGGGTCAGGGAATCAGCGGTCGGGCTGGTCTGCTGGGTTATTGTTCAGCTTTGGATTCTGGCAGCGCTTCTCCATTTCCGCACAGCTCGCGGCGCCTCCTCTGGTGGGTTGTTGTGTTGTCACTTCAGGGTCTTGCATTCAGATAAAGTGAGTTAGCAATGCCAAAAGCTGGAAATCAGCCAAGGGTAGTGTATGCACATTTTTGAAGCCTTCCAGATGAATGAGACATTCATAAACACAAACAGCATTTGGCACTGAAACATTCGTGGCATTTACTTTCCTTTCTACCCTGACAAGTCCATGACCTTGAGAGCTATTCATCGTCAGCGCATTAATATTTGATTTATACACACACTTAAATGCGAAGCGCAACAGAACACTGACAGAAATGCTTCTGAGCGTGCGGGAACAGAGGCTGGAGATGTGGTGAGGAAGTCAGCTCAGTGAAAGTTTGTGCTTTGGTGTGTTTGGATAATTGAATCGGAGCCCAGATGAGGAGGAGGAGTCAGCGGCGAGCAGAACGGCCCGACGCGACTCACTGCTCTGCGTAATGGTGTTTTCTTTTGCAGGGAAATGAAATATAAGGCCATTAAAGAAACACACACAGAAGGATGTGTCAACAGATCCGCAGCGGATGTCAGCGAACGAACGCAGAGCCGTTTTTACAGATCGAGCGACGGAAATCAGACAAGCATCTGTCATACGCTTTCAGAACTGCACACACACACACACACACACACACACACACACACACACACACACTGCCGCGGGCTGAATCACTTTAGAGCGATTCTGCAAAACAGGACTGTGTTTCAATACACCGCTCATGACCCATTTATGACCTGCATTAGCAAAACCATACAGCCTAGCGCACAGGCAGATCTAGTGTGTGTGTGTGTGTGTGTGTGTGTGTGTGTGTGTGTGTGTGTGTGTGTGTGTGTGTGTGTGTGTGTGTGTGTGTGTGTGTGTGTGTGTGTGTGTGTTCAATGCATCAGTACTGGCCAGTTCTGTTTAGGCTGGAAAAGAGAATTAAAACCTCAATAAATCTCTTTATCTTTCTGACACACACACACACTAACACACACACACACACACACACACACACACACACACACACACACACACACACAAACACACACACAGCCACTGCAGAAGGCCCACCTAATTAATTTACTGATTGCTGGCCAGCTTCTGTGTGTGTGTGTGTGTGTGTGTGTGTGCGTAGGTGTACTGTCTTACACAGTCAAGCACACACACACACACACACACACACACACACACACACACACCTCAACCCTAAAAGCTTCTATTTATTGACAGCATGGCATACCAGTCATTTAAAAGCACTTTAGTCTCAGTGCGTGCATGTGTGTGTGTGTGTGTGTGTGTGTGTGTGTGTGTGTGTGTGTGTGTGTGTGTGTGTGTGTGTGTGTGTGGAGAGGACAGCCCTTGCCATAGGCATCTCGCTGTCATGACACACTTTGTTCAGTGTGTTGGGTTTGTCTTTATTACTGGTGTTGTGAAGTCAAGCGTGGCATTAATGCTGTTCATGGTCAGTAATGTGATCAAAACTAGCCTGAGCCTGATCAAAACACTGCGCAGAGATCCAGTCCAGCTGAAGAGTCCAGTTAAAGGAGATGAGGATATATGGCGTGTCCATAACTGCATTTACTATTATACAGTATATGGAAATGATGTCATCTATTTTGTGTTTACCAAGCCAAAAACATAATAATAAAATAAATATATTCAATGATCTGTTACTGTCGACTCTGTTATCGTCAATTCTGTTATCATCAACTCTTTCAATGTCAATTCTCTTATAGTCAGTTCTGATACTGTCGACTCTCTGACCATCAACTATCTTATCGTCAACTCTGTTACTGTAAATTATGTTATCGTCAACTCTGTTATCGTCAACTCTGTTACTGTAAATTATGTTATCGTCAACTCTGTTATCGTCAACTCTGTTATCATCAACTCTGTTATCGTCATCTCTGTTATCGTCAACTCTGTTATCGTCAACTCTGTTATCATCAACTCTGTTATCATCAACTCTGTTATCATCAACTCTGTTATCGTCAACTCTGTTATCGTCAACTCTGTTATCGTCAACTCTGTTATCTTCAACTCTGTTATCTTCAACTCTGTTATCATCAACTCTGTTATCGTCAACTCTGTTATCGTCAACTCTGTTATCATCAACTGTGTTATCTTCAACTCTGTTATCATCAACTCTGTTATCGTCAACTCTGTTATCGTCAACTCTGTTATCGTCAACTCTGTTATCGTCAACTCTGTTATCGTCAACTCTGTTATCGTCAACTCTGTTATCGTCAACTCTGTTATCGTCAACTCTGTTATCGTCAACTCTGTTATCGTCAACTCTGTTATCATCAACTCTGTTATCTTCAACTGTGTTATCTTCAACTCTGTTATCATCAACTCTGTTATCGTCAACTCTGTTATCGTCAACTCTGTTATCGTCAACTCTGTTATCGTCAACTCTGTTATCGTCAACTCTGTTATCGTCAACTCTGTTATCGTCAACTCTGTTATCATCAACTCTGTTATCTTCAACTGTGTTATCTTCAACTCTGTTATCATCAACTCTGTTATCTTCAACTCTGTTATCGTCAACTCTGTTATCGTCAACTCTGTTATCTTCAACTCTGTTATCATCAACTCTGTTATCGTCAACTCTGTTATCATCAACTCTGTTATCTTCAACTCTGTTATCGTCAACTCTGTTATCGTCAACTCTGTTATCGTCAACTCTGTTATCGTCAACTCTTTTATCGTCATCTCTGTTATCATCAACTCTGTTATCGTCATCTCTGTTATCGTCAACTCTGTTATCGTCAACTCTGTTATCGTCAACTCTGTTATCGTCAACTCTGTTATCATCAACTCTGTTATCATCAACTCTGTTATCGTCAACTCTGTTATCGTCAACTCTGTTATCGTCAACTCTGTTATAGTCAACTCTGTTATCGTCAACTCTGTTATCGTCAACTCTGTTATAGTCAACTCTGTTATCGTCAACTCTGTTATCGTCAACTCTGTTATCATCAACTCTGTTATCGTCAACTCTGTTATCATCAACTCTGTTATCTTCAACTCTGTTATCGTCAACTCTGTTATCGTCATCTCTGTTATCGTCAACTCTGTTATCGTCAACTCTTTTATCGTCATCTCTGTTATCATCAACTCTGTTATCGTCATCTCTGTTATCGTCAACTCTGTTATCGTCAACTCTGTTATCGTCAACTCTGTTATCGTCAACTCTGTTATCGTCAACTCTGTTATCGTCAACTTTGTTATTGTCAACTCTGTTATCGTCATCTCTGTTATCGTCAACTCTGTTATCGTCATCTCTGTTATCGTCATCTCTGTTATCGTCAACTTTGTTATCGTCAACTCTGTTATCGTCAACTCTGTTATCGTCATCTCTGTTATCTTCAACTCTGTTATCGTCATCTCTGTTATCTTCAACTCTGTTATCGTCAACTCTGTTATCGTCATCTCTGTTATCGTCAACTCTGTTATCGTCAACTCTGTTATCGTCAACTCTGTTATCATCAACTCTGTTATCGTCAACTCTGTTATCGTCAGCTCTGTTATCGTCAACTCTGTTATCGTCAACTCTGTTATCGTCAACTCTGTTATCATCAACTCTGTTATCTTCAACTCTGTTATCGTCATCTCTGTTATCGTCAACTCTGTTATCGTCAACTCTGTTATCATCAACTCTGTTATCTTCAACTCTGTTATCGTCAACTCTGTTATCGTCAACTCTGTTATCATCAACTCTGTTATCGTCATCTCTGTTATCATCAACTCTGTTATCGTCAACTCTGTTATCGTCAACTCTGTTATCGTCAACTCTGTTATCTTCAACTCTGTTATCATCAACTCTGTTATCGTCAACTCTGTTATCGTCAACTCTGTTATCGTCAACTCTGTTATCGTCAACTCTGTTATCGTCATCTCTGTTATCGTCAACTCTGTTATCGTCAACTCTGTTATCATCAACTCTGTTATCTTCAACTCTGTTATCGTCAACTCTGTTATCGTCAACTCTGTTATCGTCAACTCTGTTATCGTCAACTTTGTTATCGTCAACTCTGTTATCGTCAACTCTGTTATCGTCAACTCTGTTATCATCAACTCTGTTATCGTCAACTCTGTTATCATCAACTCTGTTATTGTCAACTCTGTTATCGTCAACTCTGTTATCGTCAACTCTGTTATCGTCAACTCTGTTATCATCAACTCTGTATGGTCAACTCTGTTATTGTCAACTCTGTTATCGTCAACTCTGTTATCGTCAACTCTGTTATCATCAACTTTGTTATCGTCAACCCTGTAATTGTCAACTCTGTTATCGTCAACTCTGTTATCGTCAACTTTGTTATCGTCAACTCTGTTATCGTCAACTCTGTATGGTCAACTCTGTTATCGTCAACTTTGTTATCGTCAACTCTGTTATCGTCAACTCTGTTATCATCAACTTTGTTATCGTCAACCCTGTAATTGTCAACTCTGTTATCGTCAACTCTGTTATCATCAACTTTGTTATCGTCAACCCTGTAATTGTCAACTCTGTTATCGTCAACTCTGTTATCGTCAACTTTGTTATCGTCAACTTTGTTATCGTCAACTATGTTATCGTCAACTCTGTATGGTCAACTCTGTTATCGTCAACTTTGTTATCGTCAACTCTGTATGGTCAACTCTGTTATCGTCAACTCTGTTATCGTCAACTCTGTTATCGTCAACTCTGTTATCATCAACTCTTTCAATGTCAATTCTCTTATAGTCAGTTCTGATACTGTCGACTCTCTGACCATCAACTATCTTATCGTCAACTCTGTTACTGTAAATTATGTTATCGTCAACTCTGTTATCGTCGACTCTGTTATCGTCAACTCTGTTATCATCAACTCTGTTATCGTCAACCCTGTAATTGTCAACTCTGTTATCGTCAACTCTGTTATCGTCAACTCTGTTATCATCAACTTTGTTATCGTCAACCCTGTAATTGTCAACTCTGTTATCGTCAACTCTGTTATCATCAACTTTGTTATCATCAACCCTGTAATTGTCAACTCTGTTATCGTCAACTTTGTTATCGTCAACTTTGTTATCGTCAACTCTGTTATCGTCAACTCTGTATGGTCAACTCTGTTATCGTCAACTTTGTTATCGTCAACTCTGTATGGTCAACTCTGTTATCGTCAACTCTGTTATCGTCAACTCTGTTATCGTCGACTCTGTTATCGTCAACTCTGTTATCATCAACTCTGTTATCATCAACTCTGTTATCATCAACTCTGTTATCGTCAACTTTGTTATCGTTAACTCTGTTATCATCAACTTTGTTATTGTCAACTCTGTTATCGTCAACTCTGTTATCGTGTACTATGTCAATGTAAATTTTTTTATCGTCAACTCTGTAACTGTCAACTCTGTTATCGTCGAATCTGTTACTGTCAACTCTGTCAATGTCAAGTCTGTTATCGTCAGCTCAGTTATCGTTAACTCTGTGATCATCAACTCTGTTATCATCAACTCTGTTATCGCCAACTCTGTTATCGTCGACTCTGTTATCGTCGACTCTGTTATCGTCAACTCTGTTATCGTCAACTCTGTTATCGTCAGCTCTGTCAGTGTCAATTCTGTTATCTGATGTTCTCTATCACACTTGCACGTTTTGTATTATTTTACATTGATAATGTTTTCAGTTTTCTGTAAATTATGCATTTATTACATTTTTATTATACAAGTTAAATCAATAGAATTTTCTTTTAAATATATTTGCAATTTTGGAATTAGTCAGCTATAGACATGTTAGTTTTGATCTAGTAAGTTACAACATCCTAGCAACCACATAACAACACTCTAAAATACTCAGAGCAGCTACGCTTCTGTCTGTTGTAGAAATCTTGTGTTCCGCAGCAAACTGCATCAAGCATGAAGAAAACGCAGCCTGGAGGAACGCATGGCGTGATGGAGAGCAAATGAGGTTTTTAGGATGTTTTTTTTTTTTTTAATGCAAATGAAATGAAAGAGTCGGAAGAGCAGAATGACAGAATAAAACAAGCCACTTTCATACACTTTCACAGCACGCCGTCTAGAAGTGCAGTTGATCAGCAGTGACTGCATTTATAATTCCTCTCTACATCTGAGCTGCTGTGTGTGCCAGACATCCACCTGGCCGTATGCGGATGCACCTGAGCGAGTGTGTGTGTTGGCACAGCACACACTGTGGGAAGGCACCAATCTGACTCAGTGTGGTGATATCACAGATGTTTGACTCTGGCAAAATATTGAAATTAATAAAGAAACAACATTTTTTTCTGTCCGTCCACACAACGGACATCTGCAGCACAGACGGCCAAACATGTGATATTAACGAGACATCGAAGCGGGCAATAAACCTAGCGCAAAACCAGCATATGTATGTGTGTGTATGTGTGTGTTTGTGTGTGTGTGTGTGTCTGTGTGTATTTGGCCTGACTGTCAAAGCCATCTGGGGACACGAGTGTAGGTCTGCTTCAGCAAAACCTGTTTAAATGTTACGATGGGTCAAAAATATAGATTAATTTTAGTTGTAATAGTTTAGTATAGGGAATTCTCCCTTTGTGTCAAGTCTTGTTCTCGTTGACGCATGCCTTTAATATGATAGTAGGGAAAACACAATTTTCCCATTAAGTTGATGCTGTTTAATTTGTTTGGTTAAAGCTTAAAGCTGTTATTTTTGTATTATGTTTGACTAATTAAATTTAAAAATCGAATGCAAAAAGATGATACCAACTTTTAAAATACATAATTTTTATTTAAAAAAAAATGCTCATATTAGGCAAAAAAAAAATTAAACATATAGTTAAAAATAATGTAAATCCTTTTTGTAAATGAAGCACACAGAACATAATGAATATCTAAAAAAAAAAAACTGAAGAAAAATAACAATAACTAACTAAATAAATAACTCGCGGTTTGCCAATTTGGGGGCTCGTCCGGGATGCAAATTTTATTTTTGACTATAAGTTGTGTATTTTAATGATGATTGTGCTGTGCTTCATCAAGAGGGACTCTCTCCATTTAAAAGATGATGCACACTTCTTAAAACAAACCTTTTTATAAAAGAAAAACAATGTCCATGTAAAGCTAAAAAAAATATCAAAACATTGTTAAAAAATAATTTCAATACTGTAAATGAAGCACAGATAATATGAAGAATATCTAAAAGCAGCCTGAAGAAAAATCACCATAAATAAGTTATAACCCACAGTGTGACGATTGGAGGGGGCTTGTTCGGGATGCAAAAGTACATATTGTTTGTACCTCCTAAAATTTAATAATGATTGTGCTGTGATTCAGCAGGAGGCTCTTTCCATTTTTAAAAGTTAATGCACACTTATTTTTTTTAACAAACAAATTACTCTATAAGGCAAACAAAAAATATAAATATTTAAACATTTTTAAAATACAATAATTTAAATCCTTGCTGTAAACAAAGAACAGTGAATATGAAAAATATGTAAAAAAAAAAAAAAAAAAAAAAGACTGAAATAAAATACCAATAAATAAGTTTTAACTGGTGGTTTGGCAATTTGGGGGCTCGTCCGGGATGCAAATGTTATTTTTGACTATAACTTGTGTATTTTAATGATGATTATGATGATTATAAATCGCAGTGTAACGATAAGGGGGATGCAAAGTCTCTTTTTTTTGTCTATAACTCGTGTATTTTAATGTTGTGCTGCAATTTATCAAGGGAAGTTCTTTCTGTATTTAATAGATGAGGCACACTGTTTACCACAAAGAATTCATAAAAGAAAAATAGAAAAATTAAAGGGAAACTAAAATGTATGTATGTATGTATATGTATATATATATATACGTATACACACACACACACACACACACACACACACACACACACACACACACACACACACACACACACACAAACAAAATTAAAGTCAGAATTATAAGCCCCCCTTTTTCTTTTTTAAATATTTCCCAGATGATGTTGAACAGATTGAGGAAATGTTCACAGTGTGTCTGATAATATTTATTCTTCTGGAGAAAGTCTTGTTTGTTTTATTTTGGCAAGAATAAAAGGAGCTATTAATGTTTTAAGCATACTTTTAATATCAATAATTTCAATATTATTAGCCTCTTAAAGCTATATTTTTTGAAAGTCTACAAAACAAACCACTGTTATTCAATAACCTGCCTAATTACCCTAACCTGCCTAGTTACCCTAATTACCCTAGTGAAGCCTGTAATGAAGTATGTATGTAATGAATGTAGTAAAGTGTCTTGAAGAATATCTAGTCTAATAATATTCACTGTCATCATGGCTAAGAGGAAATAAATCAGTTATTAGAGATGAGTTATTAACACTGTTATGATCAGAAATGTGCTGGAGAAATCTGCTCTCCGTTACACAGAAATTGGGGACAAAATACAGGGGTGCTAATAATTCTGACTTAAACTGTATATGTATATATATATATATATATATATATATATATATATATATATGAATATTTAATTTCTAACCAATATTGCAAAAAAATAATAATAATTTCAATCGTTTCTATAAGCAAACACACAGAATATGAAGAATATCTAAACAGCAAAGACTGAAAGAAAATAAGCATAAATAAATTAGAACTCGCGGTGTGAGAATTGAGGGGGGCTCGTCCGGGATGTAAAGTGTATTTTTTGTCTATAGCTTGTGTATTTTAATGATGATTGTGCTGTGAATCGGCGGGGGGTCTCTCTCCGTCTTTAAGTCTCACTGTATGTGTGTGTTTTTTAGACTTGTTGGTAAACGAAAGGTCATAATCTCGAAACTGACCTGATTTTCTCTGATGAAATCAGTGGGTTCGCGCCTCTGTTGTTCATTTAAATGAGTTCTGATTGCAGTCAGATGTAATTACACCTAACGACATCTTTAACGATCGACTGGAGCTGGACTCCCGCTGCTCCACCGACCCGCGCTCATAAGAAGAAACACACGCAAATCTGTGTGCTTGCTTGATGTTTGCTTTGTGCAGAGGAATCATTTCACACACACAAATAACATTTCATTTTACAAAAGAAAATAAGTTCATATAAAAGGCTAAACAGTGTTTAAACACATCGCAAAAACATGATCATTTCAGTCCTTCAGTCATCAAAGCAAACAGAATATGAAGAGTATCTAAATAATGAAGACCTAAAATAAAATAGCTATGAATAAGGTTTGACTCGCGGTGCGACAGTTGGGGGCTCGTCCGGGATGCAAATGAAACTTCCTGGTCTCGTGTATTTTAATGATGATTTAGCTGTGTGTTGGCAGGGGGCTCAATAACATCAATGCTGAATGAAAGAAAGTCAGAATGATATTTGTGGAAGGTCTGTGCAGAGACTGTACTCATGATGGTGACCTAATTTTATTTTTTAAGCAGAGACACAAATCAATGTTGCTAAAACTACCTTGTGCATCTTAGCTGAACTGTTGTATAACAGAATATTAATCTAGCATGAGCGCAGCTACTTTTAGATGCAGCTGATGTCTGTTCTTAAAAATTTAAATTAAAGTTTAATCTACACCATGCATTTTTTTATCTCTGTTCATCCCAAATAGGAGATCCCAATTTTCTGATGTTCATTGACTGTATTATGATGCAATACTGAAGTAATAGACTAAACAATATATTACGAAAATAGTGTAATAGTTTAAAAAAAAAAACTTTACTAGAGCTGTTCAAGATGTAACACTACTGTTGAAAGGTTTTAGGAAATGGGTGGTCAATGTTTTATTGACCTGATGGTTATTCTTAAAGATTGCACTTTAAAATTTAAAATAAATGTATTTACTAATATAATAATAAGTGTTTTCATATATAATATAAAATGTAAATTATTGTTGTGATAAAACTGAATTAAGTGATCAATTATTTATGTTTTATTGATTGTTAGTACAAGTTAATTGCAAGAAAATCCCAAGTTAACCCTAACACCGCCCACCCCCAAAAAAGTTCATTAATATTAACAGTACTACTATTTGTAATGATAATAATTTTTATTATTTTGTTTATTATTTTGTTTATTTATTTATTTATTTATTTATTTATTTATTTATTTATTTATTTATTTATTTGTTTGTTTACCCATTTCTAGACATGCCACTAGTAATAATAATAATTTTCATTTATTTATTAATTAATTAACTTTTATTTATTAATTAAATTATTTTTATTTCATTTATTTATGTATGTATGTATTTATTTATTTATTTATTTATTTATTTATTTATTTAATATTTTACCCACTTTAAGAAATGCCACACATTTTCATAACACAATATTTTTACTGAATGGTACACAATTTATTATGAGAAAATTATCCAACAATTAATTGAAATATATTTAGTGTCTTCATTTTAAACTTCAATTAAAAAATAAACAAATAAACAAATTCTGCTGCTATTACCACTACTACTACTACTAATAATAATAATAATAAACAATAATAATAATAAAAACAACAATAATAATAGCAACATTAATAATATTAATAATAATAATAATAATAATAATAATAATAATAGCAATAATAATAATGATAGCAATAATAATAATAATAATAATAATAATAATAATAATGATATTATTATTAATAATAATAATAATAATAATAATAATAATAATAATAACAATAATAATAATAGCAATAATAATAATAATAATAATAATAATAACAATAATAATAATAATTATTATTATTATAATAATAATAATAATAATAATTAGAATAATAATAGCAATAATAATAATAATAATAATAATAATAATAATAATAATAATAATAATAATAATAATAATAATAAATAATAACAATAACAATAATAGCAATAATACTAATAATAATAATAATACCAATAAAATAATAATAGCAATAATAATAATAACAATAGCAATAATAACAATAGCAATAATAACAATAATTATTCTGTATTAACAATAAAAAGACAAATAATAAGACAGTTTTCACACTTTCCCTGTATTTTGCTAACATCAACACACACCAGACAGAGCTCAGTTAAGATGGACAACAAAAGAGCTGATAACCCTTTGAGTTTTGAGCCTCTGAGATCGGCGGTCGACGCTCAGGATAAAGACGTCATTTCAGAGGTTTTCAGCTTTTGGGTTTGTGTGAAACGGCAGAATTAAAGCTGGAAACACACTGGCCGGCGCGCGGGTCAGCGGACGCTCGCTCTCCAGATAAAACTCTGCTTTACACTGCGGCTTATTTCTGTGTTTCTCCTCAATTCTATTCATCTTGTGTCTTATCTCTCGCTCCAGGCGCACGAGAGAGACGCAAACACACACACACACACACCTCCACGGCCAAAAGAGCTGATAAAGTTGACAGATCAACGGCGCAGATATTCTGTCAATCTTATAAACCCGCCGGATTAATCTGATAATCCTGCTGCCAGAGATTAGCTGGCCGTGAGTTTTACACCGGTGTCAGTCTGGATTAAAGAGCCACGTGTGTTTGTGTCAGGTTACACGTCCAATTGAAGGAAGCTGGGGAACAGAAGAGGACCTGAAAGAGACCAGAAGACCTCTCAACGATCACAAAGCAACGCACGTCATCTAAATGCATGCGGATTGCTGTAGCAAAGTAATGTTTTACAGCTGAGGAAGGAAAGAAATCCATGCTCATCCATTTCCCCTCGGGTTAGTCTCCACAGCGGAATGAACCGCCAACCATTCCAACATATATTATATGCAGTGGATGGCCTTCCAGCCGCAACCCAGAATTAGGAAACACCCATACACACTCATTCACACACACACTCATACACTACGGCCAGTTTAGTTGACATGTGGGGGAAACCAGAGCACCCGGAGGAAACCCACGCCAACACACCAAGCCCTGTGCCACCACACCACCCACTGGGTTAGATTAAAGAGTGTAAGATCAGCGAGTGTGTGTTCGTCCCGCTTCTGTTTCCTCCATGGGGGTGTTCGGTGTTATGTCTGATATCCCTCATTCTGCTTCCGCCATGTACATGCTCAGCTGTTTGTCATGCTAATAATGCACAAGGAATAATCCGCCATTAGATCTGACAAAACTAGAGATTCTCAGTCTCAAAATTGGCACTTTCCCGAACAACCGGCCATAATTATAGGCATAAAACAACACAATGGGCCTGTATTTATGAATATTTTAATAAGCAGCGCTTGTAGATGAAACCGGACCGCAGAAACAGCCCACACAAACACGCAAGACACAGCGGCGATCAGCCTGAACAACACTGAAACTCAGGAGCAAACAGAGCAGAAACACTCCTCTATAAGTCTATTAGGAAACACAGTCTCAACCCAATCCTGTCTAAAATGTGAAAACCACACATTAAAATCATGTGTGAAGTAAAACCAGGGTGTGAATTACAGCAGGGTTAGGGGGGGCATCGTGCCCCCTAATAAACACTTGATCCCCCCAGCAGAAGGACCGCAAAGCAGGATGTATAGGGGGTCAGCCCTTTAATAGTTTGTAATCATGTGTAAATGTTTTGTCTGGCATTTTAAGAAATTCTGATTACATTTTTTTATCCCCTTGTCATATGTACCTTTGCTGTTTGTGTATGTGTGATGATGTGTTTGTTATTTTAGGTTGCCTTTTAAAATCTGGCAGGGGGCGACAGATGAAAATTAGCCCTTGTGGCTAACTCTGGCTTATTTACAGTTTTACTGTGGATTAATGAGCATTGTCCCTGTTACATAAAATACATTCACATTCAAATACTGAGGACTATTTCACTCTGATCTGCTTTTCAAATAATATTATGAATTAAAATACTAGCTAATATCAGCAGACATGAACGCCACGGTGGCTTAATGGGAAGCACGATCGCCTCACAACAAGAAAGTCTCTGGTTTGAGTCTCGGCTGGGTCAGTTGGTGTTTCTGTGTGGAGTTTGCATGTTCTCCCCGTGTTGACGTGGGTTTCCTCCGGGTGCTCCGGTTTCCCCCACAGTCCAAACCAACCCAAGCTCATTCTGGAAACGTAGCCCTGAGGACGTTTCTGGAGACCGCGATTTACGTGGCCGGAGGTACGTAAAGGCCGCGTTTGGTTTTTTTCAAGGGAACGCTGCGGGGCGGTGTGGCGCCGCTCCGCCCCTCCTCTTCGTGCTCGCCGGCCGACGGCTTGCCTCCGAGTGGAGGGCTTTCCCAATGCAATCAGTTTGTCCGCTTAGCTCACAGCGTTGCGTCGGCGGAGCGGAGGCCCCGGAGGGGGAGGAGGAGCCGGAGCCGGCCGCGGTGGAGGACGATCGGGATCGAGTCCGGGGAACAGCAGGTTCCGGAAATCAGGTAAGACGAAAAACAGAATCCGAAAAATAAGGGCGAGAACGCGGCGGGATCCGAAAACGCGATCGAAATCGAAGACGAGGGCTTTTGCTTTTTTTTTTTCCGATCTGGCGGCCTGCGCGAGAACGGCGCGGGCGCGAACGCCGCACGCTCCCGAGAGGCGCCCGAGACGCGAAAAAGCGAGCACAGCGGCCTCTCGCGGATCCGCGAAAACAAAAAACGCTCGAATACGTCCCTCCCGGGATGTAAATCGTGGTCCGCAGAAACGTCCGCGGGGCTACATATCCACAATGAGCCCGGTTTGGTCCAAACACATGTGCTATAGGGGAACTGATCAACTACACTGGCCGTAGTGTACGAGTGTGTGTAACAGAGTGTGCTTTGGTGTTTCCCAGTGCTGGGTTTCAGCTGGAAGGGGCATCAGCTGCATAAAACATATGGTGAAATAGTTGGCGGTTCATTCCGCTGTGGTTACCTCTGATTAATAAAGGGACTAAGCTGAAAAGAAAATGAGTAACTGAATGAATAAGCACACATCTGACCACCCCTATAAGGGTTCTGTGAATGCATAATCATATTCAGTTATTTTTATTAATTACAGTAATATTATTGACTAATGTGCAAATGGTCTGATTTACTCTGAAGACACTCGTGACTACGCTTACATGGACATCTGTAGTCAGTTATCTGCCTTAATAGACTATAATATAATGAAGGTGTTCACGTCAAGAGCTGTAATGGAAGAGTTTATTGCATCATTTGTTGCTGTTGATCAAATAAACTGAACCACAGATATGGAAGCATCCTACATTCACCTTATTTTGCAACTTGACAGTAAACTCTGTGTTTGTTTTAATTAACTGGTTAGGATTCATATGGTTAGGATTCAAATAAGGCTATAAAATGGCAATAAAACACAGGCGCAGGGGGTCAGCAGGGGTATTTAGACCGTACGTGTGAAAGGGTTAAGTGCTCTCTGAAGTGCAGGTGTTTCCCACAAGGGGATAAAGAAGAAGAAGAGATCATAAAGACTCTCACTGGATCAATAACAGCAGGAGTGTGTGTGTGTGTGTGTGTGTGTGTGTGTGTGTGTGTGTGTGTGTGTGTGTGTGTGTGTGTGTGTCTGCAGGCATGAAGATTAGAATAATTCACACACAGGGATGAATGCGTCTCCTCGGGCCCCGGGGACTCGACAGCGCTGGACCGCATTGATTAAGCATTAAGGTGATCAACCCATCGATCTGATCCTTAAATGGACAGAAACGAGCATCACGAGACCCTGAGGACTAACAGCCCGTCCCGGCAAAGCAAAACATCAACACTGAAGAAAATAAAGCATCCTAAATGATGGCTGAAATATCCAGCGAAGCGTACGCTCCGGCCGAGTGCACGCTCGTCACATAAACACGACACAAGACGCAAAGAAAAACCTCTAGAGTGACGGAAAAACCAAGTCAGATCTACTTCACAGCGAAACCGTCCTGTGAGGCAGAACATATATGCAGTAATTCATGATACAAACAAGTGTTTTCAACCACGCTATAGTAAAGTGTATTATACTGTATATATTTCAGCATTATAACTCTCTGTTAATCAATGCTTCAGCATAATACAGTGAACTGTGCTGTACTGTAGTATAATATACCCTATAGCTAGGCCCACACTGACATTTTCAGATGCAGATTTTCCGCAGAATTCCGCACATTTCTGCAGATTTTTATCCCGTCATTAATTCTCTTTATTTACTTGAGTAAATGTGTAAATCCGAATTTATTCAGTTTTTATTCAGTAATTTATTTTTTTTTATTTAATATATTAAGGTTTTAGATATGATACTCTGCTGGATACTCCCGAAATAATTCTGCAGAAATCAGCAGATTTTTACCTAAATTCTCCACAGAAAGAGCTAAAAACGTCCACAGATTCCATCTGCCCCTGCCATAGCTATAGAAAACTGTAGTATTCGCTCATTTGTTTATTTCGTTTTTGTGTTACCATAGCAACTGTAGAATCACCACAACAGATCAATTACTATAGCTGTTGCGTTACCATAGCAACTGTAGAATCACCAAAACAGATCAATGATAATAGTTGTTGCATCACCACAGCAACCATTGAACCACCACAACAGATCAATTACAAAAGTTGTTGCGTTACCATAGCTACTATTGGACCACCACAACAGATCAATTACAATAGTCGTTGCGTCACGATAGCAACTGAAGAATCACCAGAGCAGATCAACGACAATAGTTGTTGCGTTACCATAGCAACTATGGAATCACCACAGCAGATCAATTACTATGGTTGTTGTGTTACTATAGCAACAATTGAACCGCTACAGCAGATCAACGACAGTTGTTGCATTACCATAGTAACAATAGAATCACCACAACAGATCAATTACTATAGTTTTTTTGTTACCATAGCAACTGTAGAATCACCACAACAGATCAATTACTATAGTTTTTGCGTTACCATAGCAACTGTAGAATCACCACAACAGATCAAATACTATAGTTTTTGCATTACCATAGCAACTGTAGAATCACCACAACAGATCAATTACTATAGTTACCATAGCAACTGTAGAATCACCACAACAGATCAATTACTATAGTTTTTGCATTACCATAGCAACTGTAGAATGATTAAAAAACACTACAGTATTTAAAACTACTCTAATATTTTTTAAAGTGGAAGGATCTGATTACATAAATGCAACAACATAAAAAATGAACGAGAGAAAAACAAAGCGTCTTCAGTGATGTGACGGCTGTATTTATCCGGCGTTCCACATGTCAACATCTGCAGCTCTCCTGATTAAATGAGCATGGCAAACGTGGGCGATGGTTTATACAGTATGCAGCACTGGCGCACGTCAGATACTTCACTTCACATTTGTGCTGGTGTAAAAGAACGCAGACAGACTGAACAGCAGTGCGTGTGTGTGTGTGTGTGTGTGTGTGTGTGTGTGTGTGCGTGTGTGTGTGTCAGATCCAGCTTTAACTCAATCCGCTGTGTTTACGCATCCACTAACCCAACACGGCCCTGTGCACACGGGGTAATTGCGAAGGTCTCTGCGATCAATCAGCATTGATCGTCCACTCTCCGCTATTACTTGAGCTGAGTGAGTGAAACCGGCTCTGGAGAAAATCAAAACAAAGCTGCGCCGGCGTGACCTCTGACCTCTCGCTGGCCTCGCACCAGCCTGCGGCTCATAGCGGTGAGCGTGCATTTGATTTACATTCATTCATCACACACCGTCCTCTGCGGGACTCTCGATGGTGATGCTGCATTGGATGAATATGTTTAATTGCTGCTAAACCTGAATTGATCATCGTCTCCGGCTTCTCGTATCGCTGCACACTCGCATAATTAAGTCATTTACACTCAAATCAATAGTTTCCGTCGATCGCTTATTGATTATAGTCGCATCACTGACGATATCTGAAGAACTCCACCATCATTCCCAGAGACACTTTCAGCACAATGTGTAATAAACGCGTGATGCATGTATTGATGAAGTGTGTGTTTTACAAGCTACAGTGATGGATTATTGTTATCGCTCGGCTCTTTTTCAGGCCAGCACTGGATCCCTCCAAATCTCAAGCAAATCTGTCAAGCAAACCCATTTATTTCCCATGTCTTCCAGCCATGTTCACACTTAATATTTCATCTGTCTCGCTTCCCCCTCACGCCACCAGCAATGATAAGAGATCCACAATACTGCACTTCTCTAGCTACACACACACACACACACACACACACACACACACACACACACACAGAGAGACAGACAAGCCCCCACAGTGACGTATACACACATGTACACAATCACACATATACACACAAAGACACACACACTCAGACATAATGACATGTTCAGACACACACACGCACATTCAGACACACACACACATACAAACACACACACACACATATAAAATCACACACACATACCTACATATTTAAAAACACATACAAAAACTGCACTCAGATACATGCAAACTCGGTCACACACTCAACAACACACACACAATGACACACACAATGACACAAACTCACACACACACACACACACACACCAACAAACGCATATTCAGACACATACACAAACATGCATAAACACGAAACAAATGCAGACACACACACACACACACACACACACACACACAAATTGACACAAAAAAACACACATATATACACTGATACACACACTCAGACATGAAGACATGCTCAGACACACTCACAATCACATATTTAGACACACACACACACACACACAGATACATGTACACACATGCTCATATAATGACATGCTTAGACACACTAACAAACACATTCAGACGAACACACACCACACACACACACACACACAATTTAAATCTCACACACTACACACTCAGATGCACACACACACACACACACACACACACACACATACCTACATATTTAAAAACATACACAAAATGCACTCAGATACACACAAACTCTCAAACACTCAACTGCACACACCACAACAACACAGACACACAGCAACCACCACATATTCAGACACACACACACACACACACACACACACACAGAGCAGGGTAAAGTTTATTGGCTGGCTGCAGTTCTGCTGCTGTTTCATTTGTCCTCCGTGACGCTCCGATGTTTCCCAGTTTCCACATTCAGTGTTTCTGGAGAACGTCCAGCTGCTGGCTTTGATTCTGCCGTAAAATCTTCTAAAACATCCAGAGTTTTGTCACTCGGGCCTCACAAACACACACACACACACACATTCTGCGTGTTTGACACAACAATCGCTCAAGTTGGAAAACCTGAACTTCAGCAAACGTTCGCTCTGCATTAGCCAATCGGGAGCTTGCTCTTGTAGGGGCGTGATTGTGACGTAGCGCCTGTTGTTGGTGTCCCGGGGGAAATCCTCTTGCAGACACTGACAACAGTTGATCACACTGGACTGGGCTCAGTCTGAAGCACCGCTGAATGCTTCCATCATCCAGGTTGAGTTTCTGGAGGAGTTGATGAGCTCACAGAGCTGCTGCACCTCTGAAAGGCTCAAGTGGACTCAGACACGGCTCCAAACAACTCTACTCTGTTTTTCAGCCTTCCTAAAGCACATGAACACAGCTACTCTCTCAAAAACATCCACACTAGCTATTTAGCAATAAAGCTAGCGTCCCCGGGCAGACAGAAGCCCCGCCCATGACACGAATCTGCGTCTACTGTGAAGCGAATTTGACGTGCAAATAACGTCCAAACTCAAAATGTTCGCTCGTCTATTTATGCGTGAATAGCGGGATTCATTTGCGTGTTCCGCGTCTGGGGTAAACACAGCATTCGTGAGGATTTTCAAAACAGGCTGACATCAGAAACAGAGCGAGCGAGCCTGATGTTCCTGCACTGTGAGCTGCTCAGCTAATGTTAACCTCAGTAATATTTATGTTATTTGCTCACTAAATTCCCCTCGTGTTGATTTTCGGGTGTCATTTCACCGTGGCTCTCTCATGTTCAGCTGCGTCCGCATACATCGACAGCCTTCATGACTGAAACGAAAAACACAGTTTTCTACAATCTGCCAATCTGCTGAAATATAATTGGGTAAAACTGGGAGTGGGCGGAGTTACACGGATCAAAACAAAGACAGACATTCCTGCACGGGATGCACATTTTCCAAAGAGAGTAACTGCAAACATATTACTGGACAAAAGTGTCACACTGTGGCCTCACAGCAAGAAGGATGCTGGTGTGAGTCCCAGCTGGGTCAGTGTGTGTTTCTGTGTGGAGTTTGCATGTTCTCCCTGTGTTGGCGTGGGTTTCCTTCAGGTCTATTATAATTTGTTATGTGTGTGTGTCAGTAGTTTTTGTGGTGTAAAATTATATAATTTTAACGTTTTTATAGTTTGACAGGAAGGACAGCCTTCATGAAAATATGAAGATCGAAAATTATTAATATTTTCTAATGTTGGGGTCATTTTAGTAAAACTAAACTTCGACATAAATAAATCTTGTTTAGGGTTGTTTTTCCTGATCTTAATATGACACACGAACCCGTAAGTCAACAGGAGGATTAGTTATCACACACATGCACCAAACAAAAGTCGACTTTGGGAGAAATCACGCAGAAACTCTCTCCAGCGATGAGGTCATATTAGTTTGATTAATCTCCGTGAGCACGAACAGCATTTGAGGAATTACAATGGCAGAAAATGAAGGAAAGCTGATTTTTTTCATGATCCATTCAGGCGGGCCGGCGAGGCATTGTTTGCAGCTGATTTGCGGGTTGTGGATTTGATGAGGACATGTTAATATCTACTGCTGAGAGCCGATAAGATCTTCATTAGTCTTAGCGAGCGCAGGGAGGTCTTATCGGCGGAGGACTGACGGCCAGATTAGAGCTTACACTTCACCGCCAGGCCCCAGGCTTTGTGACGGGGTCAACTTAATTTTGTTCCTCTGATATTAAAAACCTGTCTGAGATAAAGAGTTACTCTTATTAGCTGCCGAGAGATGGAGGAGGAGGAGGGAGCGCCAACTCTCTGTCCTCCAGGAATACAGAAACCACTTCCAGATGGACACACACACATCCGACTGTCTGTCGTGTTAAACGTCATTTCTGTGCAGGACGCAGTGGACATCACTCACGGGACACTGACCAATGCTTATAAAACTGGGCATGTGTGATATGCAATTGATACATATCAATAAGAGTAAGCTAATCAAAACTAGCCCAACAACTGATCAAATAGCCAATCAAAACTAGCCCAATCGCGAATCAAACTAGCCCAATTGTCAATCAAATAGCCAATCAAAACTAGTCCAATGGCCAATTAGTTCTAGTTCAACTAGCTTTATAGCCAATGAAAACTATCCCAACTAGTTCAATAGCCAATCAAATCGAGTCCAAAACTATCCAAATATCCAATCAAGCTAGCTCAAAATTAACTGAATGGCCAATCAAAACTAGCCCAAAACCTAGCCCAATGGCCAATCAAAACTAGCCCAAAACCTAGCCCAATGGCCAATCAAAACTAGCCCAAAACTAGCCCAATGGCCAATCAAAACTAGCCCAAAGCTAGCCCAATGGCCAATCAAAACTAGCCCAAAACTAGCCCAATGACCAATCAAAACTAGCCCAAAGCTAGCCCAATGGCCAATCAAAACTAGCCCAAAACTAGCCCAATGACCAATCAAAACTAGCCCAAAGCTAGCCCAATGGCCAATCAAAACTAGCTCAAAACCTAGCCCAATGGCCAATCAAAACTATCCCAAAACCTAGCCCAATAGCCAATCAAAATTAACCCATAACCTAGCCCAATGACCAATCAAAATTAACCCAAAACTAGCCCAATGACCAATCAAAACTAGCTCAAAACCTAGCCCAATGGCCAATCAAAACTAGCTCAAAACCTAGCCCAATGGCCAATCAAAACTAGCCCAAAACTAGCCCAATGACCAATCAAAACTAGCCCAAAGCTAGCCCAATGGCCAATCAAAACTATCCCAAAACCTAGCCCAATGACCAATCAAAACTAGCCCAAAACCTAGCCCAATAGCCAATCAAAATTAACCCAAAACCTAGCCCAATGACCAATCAAAACTAGCCCAAAACTAGCCCAATGACCAATCAAAACTAGCCCAAAACCTAGCCCAATGACCAATCAAAACTAGCCCAAAACCCATCCCTATGGCCAATCAAAACTAGCCCAAAACCTAGCATAATTGTCAATCCAAACTAAGCCCAAAACTAGCCCAATGGCCAATCAAAATAACCAATCAACTCAGCCCAAACTAGCCCAATAGCCAATTAAAACTAATTTAAAAACTATTCTAACTGTCAAATAAAACTAGCCCCATTGGCCAATCAAATAGCCAATCAAAACTAGTCCAATGGCCAATTAACTCTAGTTCAACTAGCTTAATAGCCAGTAAAAACTATCCCAACTAGTTCAATAGCCAATCAAATCGAGTCCAAAACTATCCAAATATCCAATCAAGCTAGCAAAAAATTAAAAACTAGCCCAAATCTAGCCCCATGGCAAAACAAAACTAGCCCAAAACTAGCCCAATGGCCAATCAAAACTAGCCCAAAACTAGCCCAATGGCCAATTAAAACTAGCCCAATGGCCAATCAAAACTAGCCCAAAACTAGCCCAATGGCCAATCAAAACTAGCCCAAAACTAGCCCAATGGCCAATCAAAACTAGCCCAATGGCCAATCAAAACTAGCCCAAAACTAGCCCAATGGCCAATCAAAACTAGCCCAAAACTAGCCCAATGGCCAATCAAAACTAGCCCAAAATCCGGCCCAATGGCCAATCAAAACTAGCCTCAAAACTAGCCCAATGGCCAATCAAAACTAGCCCAAAACCTAGCATCCAAAACTAGCCCCGAAACCAGTCCCAATGGCCAATCAAAACTAACCCTGAAACTAGCCTCAAAACTAGCCCAATGGCCAATCAAAACTAGCTCAAAAAAGACACTGGAAAAGAGACTGTTATTGACGTTTTAATGGTTGAAATAATGTATAAGAAATAATTTTACATGTTAAAAGTTGTTGGAAGAAAGATCAAGATTCTATAATCACAAGACAACAGAGGATGACTCATGAAATATGGAAGACAGCTAATATCTACAGCTATGGTTTACGCTGTATGTTTGTATATTGTCCACTCGACACACAACACCTGCACTTTGTGCCTCCGACTGTAATGTGATGATAACACTGG
>NC_141027.1:80975000-81002500 GCF_052040795.2 Danio rerio
CTGGCCGTAGTGTATGAGTGTGTGTCCTGGTCCTCCAGGTTGCAGGTTGGGCCACCTTGTAAAAATGTTATGAAACAGCAACATGGTGCATGAGTATTATCTGAGTTCCTGGCCCTTGATATGTGTGTGTGTGTGTGTGTGTGTGTGTGTGTGTGTGTGTGTGTGTGTGTGTGTGTGTGTTTTAGCTGGCTCCTCTTGTCATTTCTGACACTTAAATATATTTCAGTTCATCATATTTCAAGGACAATACTTGAAATTTGATGCTAAGATTGATTTTAGTGTTTAAAAAACGTGTCAGAAAACTATAACACATTTTACACGCAGTTAAAGAGTATCATTCAGGTCACACACACACACACACACACACACACACACACACTCTCTGAGAGGTTTTCTGTTTCAGTAATAAGTTCTCTTTGTGAATATGCTGAAATGCAGTTCTTTTCAGCCGGGCTGGCATGTGATGTTGGCGTGTCCTCGCTGTGTTTGGTGGCGGAGCGCTTCATTATTTGCTGTATTTCTCGCCCGTGTCTGACAGAAGTTCATTTGCAAACAGGCGGCATTTGACTCCCTCTTTCATTTCGGCTTTAATTTGTGCCCCTTCACAGTGAAATTAACCCCTCTTCATCTCCCATCACTGTCAAGAGCGGGTCGCCACGGAGACGGTTGCCTTGGCAACAGAGGGAGGCGGGAACCGAGACCCTCCTCCGCCTCCTCCAGCTCTCGACGAGCGGCTCATTACAGAAATGGGCTCAGCCATGTTGAATTAGCACTAATTAGGATAATTACGCTCTGCTGGGGAAAATGGCTTCTGCAGAAAGTGGAGGAATAAATTAGACCCAAAGTCGCGTTCCTCAATCACGGGGCATTGTGGGTGACGGCGAGCGACAACCCGGAGCTGCGCGCTTACGCCCAGCGAACGCAACAAAGTCCCGCATTTATGGAGTTCAGTGAACATACGAGTGTATCGCAGCCAGAGGACGCTGGCGGAGCTCCAGAGACGCTCTCACAGCTCTGGCACACACACACACACACACACACACTCATAACACACACGGCCAAACCCGTCCTGGCCCTGATTTACAGTCATCTACTGCCATAGTGCAGCAAATAATACTGTATGAAGAAGAGCTGATCAAACACACCCACACATATGAGCTCCACACACTCCACAACAGCTCACACTGCACACTTATACACACATATATTCACTATACGGCCGTCTGCAATACTCACTTCTGATTGGTCAGTTGAATACGATCACATCTATATACAGACACACACATTAACACATCTCTGCTCATCGTCACGCAGGTTTGGCGCCATCTAGTGTCTGAATAATGCGGAGGTTAGTCTATACTCCATCAGCTGTTCTCAATCTGTCTCACACACACACACTGTTTTCAAACATGTACACATACACACTCTCTATATCAAACACACTTTCTCTCTCTCCCACACACACACACACACAGGCAGTGTGAGAAGTGTGTGTCCGCCTGGGGTGTATCAGGTGTGGTAAAGTGAGGCATTAGTGTGTGATTAACTGTGGAGTGAAACACAGCTGAGAGGAAGCAGCTCAGTTTAATCACGGCGCGCTAATCACCGCTAAACCATCATTCAGCAATAACGTGATTACGCTAACACAACAGCGGCGCTTACGTCAGTCACGTGTCATCCTGTGGTCTACGTCATTGTTTTATTCCTTTCTCAGAGTGTGTGTGTGTGTGTGTTGCTTTTGAAGAATCAACACGGGGAGAACATGCAAACTCCACACAGAAACGCCAACTGACCCAGCTGGGACTCGAACCAGTGACCTTCTTGCTGTGAGGCGAACGTGACACCCCTAGTGACGAATCATTAGATAAAACACTAATACTATGCACTTTATTTGATTTGATCTTGGTTTCTTCATTAATGATGCATGTCCAGCTGAATCTGAATATTCATCAGGGGGTGTGGTTAATTCTAGCTCCTCCCAGCAGTCTCTTATTTAAATATAGTGCTTTATCCCCAGATCTGATGCTGTAATACAGTCTACATTTGCTGAGCGTGTAGTTTAGCTCTTAAGGGTTGGGTTATAATACAACTCAGCAGTTTTAGACAAATGTAGTTAACTATGTAACTGTACAGTCAGCGTATAAAACCACATCCATTAAAATATACTAACAGTTATAAAAAACGTTCAGAGAATGCGGATTAAAGTTAAATATAATAACCCATTTCTAATATTCTTCATGGAAACTGAGAACTGTAAAAGCTGCTGGGCATTCACATCATTGGGTTGACATTTTCAATGAAATTTAATTAAATTTGTTAACCTAAGTTGTGGTTTGGACCATATCTGACCCAGAGTTAGAGTTGAGACGAATATGGACAAACTCAACACTCAGGTTAATTTTCATTTTCATTGTGTTTATCCATGTTTGACCCATTGTTA
This sequence comes from Danio rerio, assembly GCF_052040795.2. Classification (NCBI taxonomy): domain Eukaryota; kingdom Metazoa; phylum Chordata; class Actinopteri; order Cypriniformes; family Danionidae; genus Danio; species Danio rerio. The sequence continues at coordinate 80,977,441 of NC_141027.1, forward strand.
GCTTAATACAACCCAGAGTTCTTCTTAGAGTATACGATTAGCAAAAAACAAACCCATTATAAATACAGCATCAGCTGAAGAAGTGTTGACTGTAATGATTTAGTAACTATGATAACCCATATGCAGGGCCAGACGGAATCTGCAGATGTTTTTAGCTCTTTCTGCAGAGAATTTTAGTAAAAATCTGCAAATTTCTGCTGAATTATTTTGGGAGTATCCAGCGGAGTATCATAACTAAAACTTTAATATATTAAATAAAAAGCAATAAATTACTGAATAAAAATGTAATTAATTCAGATTTACACATTTACTCAAGCAAATAAACAGAATTAATAATGGGAATTGTGCGCACGCAGATTCCGTGTGGGCCTACCCATATGTCATATTTTTAAAGAAACGCTGGCTTGTATGGGGTATATGCCGAAGCATGCTAATAATTTGCCATTAACCTGGGTTAAGCGCTTCCGGCGAATTGAATGTCAATGCAATATCCGGTGCTTTTAAGGTCTGTTTTCTTTGAAAATCAGCGATCTCCACTGTCTGAGTGATATCCGATTTAAAGTGGGTCTCAGATTGTACAAGAAGCTCTGCATTACATTACACCGTCCCCCCCCCCCCCCCCGCCATTTCTCTATTATATGAGCATTTATTTTACTCCAGTATATTCAATGGAGCTTCTGCGCTAGCCTGCCGATTCTGACGGGTGCGTGCGAGTAAACAGCTTTTTGTCTCGTTTTACGCTTGAGCAACTAAATAAATGCTAAAGTTTGTTTAACTGAATGTATTTAATGACATTACAACATCGATGCTGGATAAGGAACCGTATAAAATGAGAAAAAGTTCACAATAACATCACCGGAAGTGTATCAGCATGGGAACAGCACTAGCTCGGCGTATACCCTATTAACCCAATATTGGGTTACATATGGACAAAGTCAGCAGCTGGGTTAAACAATATTTAACTTTATTTAAAATAAAAAAAATGACGCCAGTGCTTGAGTTTGTCCATATTTGACTCAAAGTTGTGTTAAGACAAGCCAGTCAGAACACAACCGATTACAGATGTGCTGTTAGCTGAAGACTGGTGCTCAGAGATGCTGGCTAGAGGATGCACTGCTGGATGTGTGTGTGTGTGTGTGTGTGTGTGTGTGTGTGTGTGTGTGTGTGTGTCCTCCTGGAGTCCCACAATCTCTGCTCTTCAGCTGCTGTGTCTGCACAGAGAGACGGGTCTGAAGCTGAAGTTCTCCACACACTGGAGTGGCAGTGACAGTGACGTATCACCCCGAACACACACACACACACACACACACACACACACACACACACACACACACACACACACACACACACACACACACACACACACACACTGTCTCTCCATCCACACTTCACACTCATTCTCTGTGAGAGGGGAAATAACCCGCTGAGCGCCGCTTTGCTGCCGATACTCCACTTCAGTATTTTCTCTCCTATACGCTGTATTTGAATGGGAGCTGCTGTGTTATCAGGGTAATGATGACCAGAACTCGGTTATTCTGCTTGTTTTAATCAGAAACTCTCTTCATCTTGACTCATTATTTCTGAAAACATCACTATACTGTGTGCTGCTCTACAACTGCGTCTTGATTTCACAGTTTGCAGATGTGTGGAAACAAGACACAAGCTGAGGAGAGCAGTTTCAGCAGTGTGCATGAATCAACAACAACAACAAACAAGACCGAAAGAAATGGACATCGATGACCAAGAGCTGAACAAGTGATCAGCAAATGTTCATCTACACAGTTAACTGGCCTGCATGGTTCAGGATCAGTAGAGCTACGCATCGATGAATTTGCTCTTCAGTGTTTGGACTCTCGGTAATGACATTAAAGCACACTGAACTGAGCTGAACTGAACTGAACTTAAACTCTGAAAACTGAACTACCCTGATCCAGTTACTATGACCACTTATGTCAAGCTGCTTTGACACAATCTACATTGTAAAAGCGCTGTACAAATAAAGCTGAGATTAATTGAATATTTACCATGTATTTTTATATTAATTATATTTTATTATATTATATTATATTTATATTATATTATATTATATTATATTTTATTATATTATATTATATTTTATTATATTATATTATATTATATTATATTATATTATATTATATTTATATTATATTATATTATATTATATTATATTATATTATATTATATTTTATTATATTATATTATATTATATTATATTATTTTATATTTATATTATATTATATTATATTATATTATTTTATATTTATATTATATTATATTATATTATATTATATTATATTATATTATATTATATTATATTTATATTTATATTTAATTGTGTCCTAATCTTTATTATTATAAAACCTGAAAATCCCCCCAAAAACCAAGCATTAAGTAGTTTTTTATTATTATTAAAAACTAAAGGTTTCTGCACAGCTCTTTTAAATCTCAGTCTTTTCTTTTCTCAAATCATTCTTCATGGTTACATGTAGGATTACACAGCAAAATAAAATGCCTTTTCTTACATTTTTGTCTTGCTTCTTGTCGAAATACCTGCATATCTTCAAATCAAGAAGCATTTTCTAGAGTTTTACTCTAAAACAAGCTAAATAATCTGCCATGGAGGTAAACTGAACAACCTGATGTCAAGGGGGACCAAAAGAGGACCTATAGGGTAAGATAAGAGAAAACACGAGTGTTTCTCTTCCTCCATTGGCAGGTTATTTTGCTTGTTTTGATGAAAGACTCTCTCCATTTTGACTCATTATTTCTGAAAACAAGACAAAATGTTGTGCTTGTCTTGAAAATGCTCCTTGATTTGAGAGTTTTAGTTATTTGGACTAGAAACAAGACTAAACGTTGTAAGTAAGAAGCCTGTTTCTGAGTCAGACAAGCTCTTACTGTGAGGGTAAAAAGTACTGTACATTATCTTCAGTTTTTATTAATGTTGTTAATTTTGAAATTGATTAAATCAAAAATATAATACTAAATCATGTTTGTTGGTTTTATTTTAGTTAATGTTTATTTATATAGCGCTCTTTACAATCTAGATGTGTCAGAACAGCTTATCGCAGATTTCAGAGTTGAGGTTGTGATTAGTTCAGTTCAGTGTGCTTTACATTTCACTGCTGAACGTTCAAACACACATCATTAACTAACGTTTGGATTTAACAATGCTTGCTTTGGGATTTATGTTGGGGATGTTTGTGTCTTTATTTGTTTTTTCTGTCTTGTTTCTAGTCCAAATATCTAAAAATCCTTAAATCGAGAAGCAATTTCTGGACAAGCACACAATATAGTGTTGCTTTCAGAAATAATGAGTCAAAATGAAGAGAGTTTTACACTAAAACAAGCAGAATAATCTTGGTTTTCCTCTTGATGTAGGATTGATTCACTCAGCTCATTGTCAGATTATTCTGCTCGTGTTAATGAAAATCTCTCTTCATTTTGACTCAATATTTGACTATATCTTCTTAATTCTTAGTCTAAAGCTTCTTAATTTAAGAGTTTTCAGATATTTGGACTAAATACAATACAAAAATTGCTGGTAATATAAAAAAAAACATCAGAAAATCACTAAATAAACGCACATGTAGGATGAAGAGGTGATTAATTGATGACTGAATGTTGACTCTGGAAGTTGATTCGGCTCCTGCTGTGCATTGGAGAAACTCAGCTCTTTCTCTGTGTTTTTGCTCGGGCCAGAACTCCTGACACCTGAAATCTGCCCATCGGTACAGGCCATTTATCACTTTAATAAGAGGTGTCACGCGGCTGAAAGAGAGAGTCCGGACTCGCAGTGTGTTTTCCTGCCACTATCTGCACACAATGAGTTTCTAATGGGGTTTGTGTAAAAGCGTTTAGCTGCTGGAGGCTTCGCTTTACCACAATCACTTCACCTGCGATAACAAACGCCAACATTACGCACTGGACTTTGCTGAGTCGCGTCTTCCAGAGCCCCTAATATGTATTCATGAGCTCTGGTTTTGAATGAATGTGAAATATGAAGGTTTTTTTTACACCAGCGCTGTTTAATAGCAGCACGTCAGCTCTGTTCACACCTGATCCGCTTTGTTTAACAGTGACAGCGCTGTAAAAAAAGGACCAGTCAGTTCACAACTGTAAGAAAAGACCAATAATATGTTTGAAACGGAGTTTGGAGCGATAAGAGGCTATTATTGAGCGATGATAATGTGAATATGAGCTGCAGTTAGATATGGAAATGACATGTTCCACTTTAACGATTGCCATTATTCAACACTTCAGTGCAGAGATTTAAGCTCAGTCTCATTTTAAAGAGGACAGATGTCAGAGTAAAGTTCAGAATGTTGAATAAAAACAAAAGTTTTTTGCCTTTATGTTAATATATTACACAAAATATGTATTTTAAAAAACCTGTTTTAAGCCTAATGACATCGAAGATAAATATCTGAACAATTTATATTCCAAATATCTAAAAAAACAGCTCTCTGTAGAATTGAGTTTGGCTGCAGTACCAGAAATGACCACTTCAGTTTACATTGGCGACCATACAAGAGCGCCCCCTATTTCTGTGTAGGCTTTGAGGAATATTAACCATATTTTTTTCATACTTTTTTGTAATATTTGTAAAGTAGGCATCACATTCTAAAATAGTATGATCAGTTTGGTGGTATTTAATATAAATTTAGCCTCTAAAAACATCTAAAATCATCTAAACAGAACGATACACATGGATTGCTGTAGCAAAGTAATGCTTTACAACTCTGATGAGTATTTTTGCAAATTAATACATAATTATTCCTCAGTAATGACTATCAAAAATCAGTCACCAGATATAGACACTGGACATGTTAAGCTATCAGATGATATATAGTTTTGTCGTTATTGCTTTTTGTTTAGATCAAAATATTTTAGTTTACAAATATAACTGTAAATGCTGCAACATTTGTAGGGTGAAAGTAACTGTGCTTTGATCCATTACTCTTCCTACATAAACAAAAACTGTGGTAAAATATGCAAAAGGAGGACTCGATTTAAATGCTAAGTGGTAAAAAAAAAACTCCTTAATCTTTTCTTTTGCCCAAAAAAATCCACCCATAAGCAAAATAGTGGGAAATACTAAAATATAAAGCTTAAATTATTTGACCAATAAAAATCAATAAAACAAACACAACGATCAATCATGAAGCTAAATGCTTGAGTCTATATACAACATGCTCAAGTATGTGTATGAGAAGGCGGTGTGTAGTGTATGAGTAAGTGTGTGTGCGTGTGTGTGTGCGTGTGTGTGTGTGTTCTTAGAGTCTAGTCGAGCTGCTGCGCTTCACAGAAACACACAGCGGATTCATTTCATCTGCCTGACAAGATCTCTCACAGGAGATTACAGTGTGTGTGTGTGTGTGTGTGTGTGTGTGTGTGTGTGTGTGTGTGTGTGTTCTGCCGCTCAGATGATGTGTGACGCTTTAAATGAGGGTCAAACATTTGGACTCATTGAGAATCTTGGGATTGAGTCTCTCACAGCCTCATGAAACAAGAGCTTGTCAAGACTGAGAACATCACCGCACCGACACTGAGAGGCTTCACTGCACCTCACACATTCACAAACACAGACTAGAGAAGTATTACACTTCAGAGAAATAAACTGAACATGTGGAGTGAATGTGATGTCATGCATGCTAACTGAACACGTGTGTGTCATGCATTTAAATATACGTGCAATGACAAAGCCGTAATTAAATGTAAATTTGTATTTATAATTTATTACTATCTATTTTACATCTAATACTATTTAATATTTTATTTATTGCACTAGTTAAAAATTATTAATTGAAAAAAATGATAGCCACACCCCAAAAGAAGGTTAGCCACACCCTAAAAGAATGATAGCCACACCCTAAATGAATGTTAGCCACACCCTAAGGAATGATAGCCACACCCTAAAAGAATGTTAGCCATACCCTAAAGGAATGTTAGCCACACCCTAAAGGAATTATAGCCACACCCTAAAGGAATTATAGCCACACTCTAAAGGAATAATAGCCACCCCCTAAAAGAATGTTAGCCACACCCTAAAAGAATGTTAGCCACACCCTAAAGGAATGTTAGCCATACCCTAAAGGAATGATAGCAACACCCTAAAAGAATGTTAGCCATACCCTAAAAGAATGTTAGCCACACCCTAAATGAATGTTAGCCACACCCTAAAAGAATGATAGCCACACCCTAAAAGAATGTTAGCCACACCCTAAGGAATGATAGCCACACCCTAAAAGAATGTTAGCCATACCCTAAATGAATGTTAGCCACACCCTAAGGAATGATAGCCACACCCTAAAAGAATGTTAGCCACACCCTAAAGGAATGATAGCCACACCCTAAAAGAATGTTAGCCATACCCTAAAGGAATGATAGTAACACCCAAAAAAAATGTATGGCCACGCCCTAAAGGGTTGATAGCCACTCCCTATAGGGCTGATAGCCACACCCTAAAGGGTTAATAGCCACACCCTAAAGAAATGATATCCACACCCTAAAGCAATGACAGCAACACCCCAAAGGAATGACAGCCCCCTCCTTAAGGAATAATAGCCATACTGTAAAGCACAGGTGTCAAACTCAGTTCCTGGAGGGCCGCAGCTCTGCACAGTTTAGTTCCAACCCTAATTAAACAAACCTGATCAAACTAATTGAGTCCTTCAGGCTTGTTTGAAACCTACAGGTAGGTGTGTTGGAGCAGGGTTGGAACTAAACTGTGCAGGGCTTCGGCCCTCCAGGAATTGAGTTTGACACCCCTGCTGTAAAGGAATGATGGCCACGCCCCTAGGGTTGATGGCCACACCCTAAAAAAATGAGATCCCCGTCCTTAAGGAATAATAGCCACACCCTAAGGGTTGATGGTCACACCCTAAATGGTTGATGACCACATCCTAAAAGGATGACAGCCACGCCCTAAAGGAATGACTGCAATGCAGTAAATGGTTGAAACCCACACCCTAAAGTGTTGACAGCCACACCCTAAATGGTTGACAGCCACACCCTAAACGGTTGACAGCCACACCCTAAAGTGTTGACAGCCACACCCTAAATGGTTGACAGCCACACCCTAAACGGTTGACAGCCACACCCTAAAGTGTTGACAGCCACACCCTAAATGGTTGACAGCCACACCCTAAAGTGTTGACAGCCACACCCTAAAGTGTTGACAGCCACACCCTAAATGAATGATAGCCCCTTCATAAAGGAATGATAGCCATATCCTTAAGGATAGACAACCCTGCCTTAAATGACAGATAACCCAACCTTAAAGGACTGATAGCCCGTCCCTAAATGACAGATAACCACACCCTAACAAACTGATAGCCCCGCCCTAAACTCATTCCATGTGAGCAGTAGTGAAGAAAGGTTGTTTCGAGGTTGAGGGAAGGTTGTGTTACTAGTAAAGATATTGAGGACGAGTCTATTTCTTCAGAATGACGACGTGCACCGAAGCATCGTGAACATCCAGCACTACAATACACAGATAAACTGGGAAGAAGACATGGAGATTTCACACCGGCTCTAACTGGTAAATCAGGGACTGTGTTAGTGCGCTCTTCAAGACTAAGTGTGTTCAGAGGTCAGACTCTTTCATATTATACTCGTATGTCAATACCTCTACACTATAATTCTGATCTGATGTGCACTTCTTCTTGTGGGATGTTGCCGTGGTGTTCTGGCTGGTTGCTAGGGTATCGCTAGGTCCCGGATGGCTACACAGACAGACAGAATGAGAAACATCTGGTGAATCAGTGAAGCTGGCCGTGTGTGTGTGTGCGTGTGCGTGTGTGTGTCTGCGTTTCATTATTCTTCCTCAATTGACAATAATTAGCTGAATACCGCTGCTGTGTAATATTTAACCAGACTGATCCCGCTTTCCTGAACCCCGAGCCGTTTAGCGAGCGATCCTGGATGCTGAAATGTAATCAGAGCAATGATCAAATAATTATCTGAAGTGTAATTAATTAAGATGCCGATGAAGTCGTCTTGAACATCTGCTTTCAGCTCTTAATCGTCTGGAATGAACAAACGCTATTGTTTCCCCACCGTGATTAATAGAGAGACTTATGCAGATCATCAGAGAAATGATGTTCGTGTGTGTGTGTGTGTGTGTGTGTGCGTGCACACTGTCATGCAAATAATCCTGGAATAGAGACTATTGGAGACAAAATATTTGAGTAATTGAGCAACTCAAAATCCAAGTGAACTGAAAGCTGCTGAGATTGTTATGTTCAGTGTGTTGATGCACTTCCAGCTGAAACTGAATATTCAGTAGGGGGCGGAGCTTTCTTTATATGCATCACTGCCTCGTGGAAAACTAAAGGAAAGAGTTCATACACCTGAACAAGAGTTCTGTCTAATGGATCAACATTATTCACCTGAAGATCAACACTGAAATGAAACACTGATTTCACACACACTGTATGAGTTCTCCACGCTGTGTTATTGATGTTAATTATTAAAACAGAAGTTTGATCACTTGCAGTCGCCTTAAATATTTAATTAGCACAGTTTAATCTGCATAATCATCTGTTATTCCTCACACAGCAAATGTATTCATAATTCCCGAATAAATGCTGTTAAAATAATATGAGGATGTGCAGTTTGACGAGTTTAATGAGTAAATGGGCTCTGTGTGTGTGTGTTTCTGTGTACAGTAATTATACACAGTTTCCGGTCTGCAGGAGTAAATAATGTGCTTCAGACGTGTGTGTGTGTGTGCGTGTGTGTGTGTGTGTGTGTGTGTGTGTGTGCGTGTGTGTGTGTGTGCGTGTGTGTGTGTGTGTGTGTGTGTGTGTTTTAGCCAACTGACTGAAGATTTGCTCTCAGACGGAAATGCAGCCGTAATTCCCCTAATTACATCTGAACACATCAACTCCGTCATTAATCAAACTCCACACAGCGTCCCTGAACCCTGCCAGCTCATTAAATTAACCATATTATTACAAATTATGACTGGGATTCTGCGGCCTCCCACTCCGTTGCTAAAGACCGCCGTTTATGAGCGTCTGGTTTGGCGTTCGGGTTCAGCAGGACGAACGCTCTTCAGCGCTGTAAACATCGTCAGCCTCCGGTGTCCCACAATGCACTGCGCTCAGACTGAGCTCCCGGTAACAGAAGGACGGCTTTCCTGATTCAGCTCTAACACACTTGTAAGAGTCGTTTGTTTAGTGTGCTTAATTAAATTATCCTACACTCAGAAAACCCTAACAACTGCATATGCAACACCCGGAAACCATCTAAAATGTCCTAGCATAAACCCAGCAACTGCCTAGCAACACCCTAGTAACGCCCATAAAACCAAAACAGCTACAAAGTAACATTTTGGCAATCACTTAAAAAACCCTAGCAACCACCCACTAACCCAAGCAACTGCATAGCAACAACAATGTAACACCCAGAAATCCCCAAGCCACTGAATAGCAACACCCAGGCAATCACGAAAAACATCCTAGCAACCACACAGCAATCCAAGCAGCTGCCTAGCAACACCCAGAAACTTCAAGTCACTACATAGCAACACCCTTGCAACCATCAAAAAATATTTCAGCAGCCAACCAGCAACCCTAGCAACTGGAAACACCAAGAAAACCAATCAACTGCATAGCAACCATCTAAAATGCCCTAGCAACCCCCTTAGCTATACCCTAGTAACACAGAAAACCCAAGCCACTTCATAGCAACTCTCAGGCAATCCTTAAATTATCCTACCAACCACTCAGTAAACCTAACAACTGCATGGCAACACCCAAGTAACACCCAGAAAACTTCATAGCAACACCCTGGCAACCATCTAAAATATTTTTGCAACCACCCAGTAACCAAAGCAACTGCATTTCAACACCCAAGTAACACCCAGAAAACCCAATAAACTGCATAGCAACGTACAGGCAATCCCCAAATTATCCTAGCAACCGGTCAGTAACCATAGCAACTGCCTGGCAACACCCAAGTAACACTCAGAAAACCCAATTCACTAGTTAGCAACACTCCGGCAATCACCTAAAATAGAGAGACCAGTTAGTACCTTAGCGACTGCATTGCAACACCCAAGTAACACCCTGAAAACCCAAAACAACTGCGTAGCAACACTTCGGTAATACAGCAACAATTCAGTAACCCTAGCAACTGCAAAGCAACACCCAAATAACACCCAGAAAACACAAGCAACTTCATAGCAACACCCAAACAACCATCTAACATATTTTAGCAACCACTCAGGAACCATAGAAACTGCATAGCAGCACCCAAGTAACACCCAGAAAATTCAAACCACACCCAGGTAATCTACAGATTATCATAGCAGAATAACCATAGCAACTGTATGGCAACACCTGAGGAAAACCCAATCAACTGCATAGCAACCATAAGGGAATCATCTAAAATATCTTAGGAACCACTCAGGAACCATAGAAACTGCATAGCAACACCCAAGTAACACCCATAAAACCCAAACCACTTCATAGCAACACCCAAGCAATCCCCAAGTTATCCTAGCAACCACTAGTTAGCAACACCTATGTAACCATACAAAATATTAAAGCAACCACCAAGTTATTAAAGCTACTATATAGCAACAGCCAGGCAATCACATAAACCATTTGGGTGACCACCCAGTAACCATAGCAACTGCACAACAACATCCACGTAACTACAGAAAACCCAAGCAACCAGATGACAACACCAAGGCAATCGCCTACAATAGTCTAGAGACCAGTTAGTAACACTACCAACTGCATAGCAACACCCAACCAACAACCTAAAATATCCTAGCAACCAGCCAGCAACCCTAGCAACACCCAGAACATCAAATCCACTGCGTCACACTCATCTGCACTTTATTTCCTCAATCTAAAGTTTTAAAATGTAATCTACACTGAAGAGGAATCATGAGCGCCTCGATACTGCACAGCGTTCAGCGTCTGGAGTAAAGCCTGAGACTCCTGAACACCACACACACACACACACACACACACACACACCGCGAGAACCCAGAAACTCACGAGGAAACATCCTTATCACTGTGACATTCATAAACACCTCCATTGTTCAAAGCTTGAAAAAGAAGTACTCTTAAACACACACACACGCACACACACACACACACACACACACACACACACAGAGTCAGTGCGAATAACGTAATTACATCTGCTGGTGGTTTTGGAGACTGTAAAATCTTGGAGCAATAGCAGTGGGCGGCTTGATTTTGACAGAAATATAAATGAAAGTGGAGCGGCGTGTCTCGCAGACCCTCCGTAAAGCCGCGGCTCTTCTGAAAGCGCTGCCAGCTTCATTCATGCTGCCCAAATAAAAACGGCCTTCAGCACAATCAATTATTGGTAATTATGTTCCGCTCAAACGGCTCGGCTCTTTGTCTCTGATCGCTGGCTTTGCTGCGCTCCTGTCGCCAGCTGCTCTGTTCTCCAGCGCAAAGAAAAGCTGTTTGTCCTCCGCACAAACACACACACACACACACGAGGAGAAAAAGGACACAAATATACTTTAATACGCTTATGTTTGCACACACACACACACACACACCTATGCCATTCAGACCAGTGTTAATGAATTCATGCAAATCCTGCTCTGCGTGTTGCTCTTTGTGATATTTTTATTGAATGAAATTAAACACAGAGTACATTAGTCTTACATAAACTCATAACTTTCGGGATTTACACAGCTTATTATTAATTTTCTACACAAACCAGACCAGACCTCAGAGGATTTGCACTTCCATCTACCTGTACAGGTGAATCAACAGCACAGGTTAGCACATTAAAACACTCTGCATTGCTTCATCGTAATCATCATCAGTAATGTTAAAACTAGCTTACAGCATGCATAAAGCCTGTTAGCGATGTGCTAAATTACCCAAACAACCACAACACAATCTGGAAACTGCAAAATAACTGCACAACATCATCCGGTCAATCTTTTCAAATATCCTTGCAACCACCTACCCTAGCAACCTACCCTAGCAACTGCCTAGCAACACCCAAACAATCATCAAAAATATCCTAGCAACCATCTGGCCATCCTTGCAACTTCCAATAAACACAAAAAAAAAGCAGAAACTACATAGCAACACCCAAACAAGCATCTAAAATGTCATAGTTAACACCCAACTACCCTAGCAACAACATAGTAACACCCAGACAAAAAAAAAAAAACAAAGCACTACATAGCAACAACCAGCCAACCATCAAAAAGACACTAGCAACCATCAAAACATCTAAATACCCCAGCAACAACATAGCATCACTCAAACAACCATCTAAAATGTCATAGTAAACACCCAACTACCCTAGCAACAACATCCAGGGGGAAAATAAAAAAAATAAAAACAAAGCACTACATAGCAACACCCAGCCAACCATCAAAAACATCCTAGCAACCACTTGGCCATCCTAGCATTTGCCTAGTATCACCTGAGTAACACCCTGAAAACCCGGAAAAACCCAAACAACTACATAGCAACACCAAGCCAATCATTTAAAATATTATATCAACAACCCTAGCAACTACCTAGCAACTGCCTAGCAACACCCAAGTAACACCCAGAAAACCTCAACTACATAGCAACACTCAGGCAACAATCCAAAAATATCTTAGCAACCATGCAGCCAACCTAGCAACTGCTTAGCAACACCCAGAAAAACCAAAGCAACTACATGGCAACACCCAGACAACCAAAAAAACATCCTAGCAACAACCTGGCAACACCCAGAAACCCAAGCAACTATATAGCAACACAACATAATTCAAAATCTCCAAGCAATCACCTAACATCCCTGACAACTGCCTAGCAACACACAAGTAACACCCAGAAAACACAAGCAACTACATGACAACACCCAAAACAACCATCAAAAACATCCTAGCAACCATCCAGCCATCCTAGTAACTGCCTTGCAACACCCAGAAAACCCAAGCAACTGCTCAGCAACACCACATCATTTAAAAAGCCCTAGCAACCACCCAATCATTCTAGCAACTGACTAGCAACATACAGACAACCAAATCAACTACATAGAAACACCCAGACAACTATCAAAAATACCCTAGCGCCTACCCAGCCATCCTAGCAACTGCCTAGCAACACCCATTAAACCCAAGCAACTACATGGCAACACCCAGACAACCATCAAAAACATACTAGCAATCACCCAGCCATCCTAGCAACTGCCTAGCAACACCCAGAAAACCATAGCAACTATATAGCAACACCCCATCATTTAAAATTTTCTAGCAACCACCCAACAACCCTAACAACTGCCTAGCAACATGCATGTAACACCCAGAAAACCCAATCAACCGCATAGCAACATCCAAGTAACCATCTAAAAAATCCTAGCATCCACCCAGCAACCCATTCAACTGCACAGCAATCAAAACGAATACCCTAGCAACAGCAAAGCAACATTTTAATGACCTACTGGAGAGTAATAAAAGAACTCTATAACAACACTGACATAACTACCTACATGGCAAATCCCAAGTACCCAATCAATATATCCTTGGGTAAACACAGAGGACTGAATATCCTAGCAACCAACCAAAAAACCCTAACAACAGCATAGCAACCCCTAAGAAACCATTTATAATATCCTAGCAACCATGCAGACAACCCTAACAACTGCAAAGCAACACTCAGTTATCCATAAAGAACGGAATATCCTAGCAACCACCCTGAAAACCCTAGCAACTGCATAGCAACACTCAGGAAACATACAGAGCTGTGGTGTCTGTTCTCCTCTAAGAAACGAGCTGTGCAACAGAAGACCAAGACCAAACACAATGAACACTTCTGATGGCGTGAGACGGACTGACAGAGGCCTGAGGCCTTTTACAATCAGTAACATGGGTGCCGCCCAACCGGGGGCTGAGGAGTTAGGACAATTCTAAGGGCCCGTATAGTTTTGGGGCTCCCAGAGTTACTACTAGGGGGCGCAATCACCCCCCCCCCCCCCACTTTAGTCTACAAACCAACACCCCAGCATTTTTATGAGATTTTTCAAAATGCACATCAAAATTAGTTGGATGAAAATAAGCTAGTGACACACAACTTCAGAAGTGATCTACTCCAGTAGTTAGCTAGTGATGAGATATTTAATAATTACAGCGTCTCTGCTGTCGCGAGGGCAAAGCAATCTCATTCCTGCAGCAAACAAACAAACAAATAAACAAACAGATCTAGAATAACTCCAGAAGCGCAGCAGCGGAGGAACAAGGTGATATTTCTGAAGGCTGTTTGCGAGTAACTGATGGAGTTTATTATTAAGACTATCAAATCAACACAGCATGACATCAAATTAGCGCTCGAGGATCAGAAGCACAAAGCAGGAGCGTGTTTTTACAGCACGACTCAAATTAATTCAATTCCTTAGTTCTGCATGGCTTCAAAAAGCCAACAGGAGCATGTTTTATTGTCCAGCGAGCGACTGCGGCCACCATGAGCCACGGAGCATGAAATGAAGCGAGCGCTGAGTGTGTGTGCAGGAAACACACGAGGACGGAGCTCTCCGACTGACACTGGAGAAACCGCAGGGTTTGAGGAGATCAGCGCTGCTAACTGATAATGTTCTGCTAATATACACACTTTCACCCACAGAGCTTAGAAAATATGAGTTTAAATGCGTCATGACTTCAAGAATGACTCTGACTTTATATTGCACAGTTCTGATTTTCCCCCTTGATTTGTGACTATTTTAAAACAGTTGTGAAAGAAAATAATGGAGCTACTGCACAACAACACCTGCACAACTAGCTAGAAAACCCAAGAACACACAGAAAACCTAGCAACTGCAAAGCAACCCCATATAACACCCAAACAACCCTAGCAACTGCATAGCAACACCCATATAACACCCAAACAACCCTAGCAACTGCATAGCAACACCCATATAACACCTAAACAACCCTAGCAACTGCATAGCAACACCCATATAACACCCAAACAACCCTAGCAACTGCATAGAAACACCCATATAAAACCTAAACAACCCTAGCAACTGCATAGCAACACCCATATAACACCCAAACAACCCTAACAACTGCATAGCAACACCCATATAACACCTAAACAACCCTAGCAACTGCATAAAACACCCATATAACACCCAAACAACCCTAGCAACTGCATAGAAACACCCATATAAAACCTAAACAACCCTAGCAACTGCATAGCAACACCCATATAACACCTAAACAACCCTAGCAACTGCATAAAACACCCATACAACACCCAAACAACCCTAGCAACTGCATAGAAACACCCATACAACACCCAAACAACCCTAGCAACTGCATAGCAACACCCATATAACACCTAAACAACCCTAGCAACTGCATAAAACACCCATATAACACCTAAACAACCCTAGCAACTGCATAGCAACCACCATGTAACCCCCAAACAACCCTGGCAACTGCAAAGCAACATTCAGGTAACAATACCGAACTTAATATCCTAACAATCACCCAAACAACCCTAGCAACTGCGTAGCTAAACTCAGGTAACCACACAAAACATAATAATCCTAACAACCACATAGACAACCCCATGTTGCTATGGAGACAACTCCATTGCAACATGCAGATAACACTCAGAAAACCTTAACAACTGCATAGCAACACCCAGATAACAACCAAACAACCCTAGCAACTTCATGGCAACACCCAGTTGGCGATACAGAACATAGTATAGTAACAACTACTCAGACAACCCTAACAACTACATAGGAACACACAAATAACACCAAGAAAACCCTAGCAACTGCAAAGCAACACCCAGATAACACCCAAACAGCCCTGGCAACTGCATAGCAACACTCAGGTGACAATACAGAACATAATATCCTAACAACCACATAGACAACCCTAAGAACTCAATAGCAACATGCAGATAATACTCAGAAAACCCAAGAAACTACAAAGCAGCACTCAGGTAATAATACAGAACATAATATCCTAACAACCACCCAGGCAACCCTAACAACTGCATTGCAAAACCCAAAAAGCACACAAACAACCATAACAACTGTCCAGATAACAGCCTGGATACCCAGCAACAACCAGGCAACACTCAGAAAACCTTAGCAACCACATAGCACAATCCAGATAACAGTCAGGATACACAGCAACACCTAGACAACACTCAGAGAACCCTAGCAACCGCATAGCACCATCCAGATAACAGCCCGGATACCAAGTAACACCCAGAAAACCCTAGCAACCACATAGCACCATCCAGATAACAGTCAGGATACACAGCAACACCTAGACAACACTCAGAGAACCCTAGCAACCGCATAGCACCATCCAGATAACAGCCCGGATACCAAGTAACACCCAGAAAACCCTAGCAACCACATAGCACCATCCAGATAACAGTCAGGATACACAGCAACACCTAGACAACACTCAGAGAACCATAGCAACCACATAGCACCATCCAGATAACAGCATGGATACCCATCAACACCCAGACAACACTCAGAAAACCCTAGCAACCGCATAGCACCATCCAGATAACATTCTGGATACCCAGCAACACCCAGACAACACTCAAAAACCCTAGCAACCACATATCACCATCCAGATAATAGTCCGAATACACAGCAACACCCAGACAACACTCAAAAACCCTAGCAACCACATATCACCATCCAGATAATAGTCCGAATACACAGCAACACCCAGACAACACTCAAAAACCCTAGCAACCACATATCACCATCCAGATAACAGCCTGTATACCCAACAACACCCAGACAACACTCAAAAACCCTAGCAACCACATAGCACCATCCAGATAACAGTCTGCATACACAGCAACACCCAGACAACACTCGGAGAACCTTTTCTGAATTGTAATTTCATAGTTCAGTCAGGAGTTGATAAATGATCATGACATTCTGACTGTATTTTTTCCGTGTTTTACTCTCAAAACTGCCAGAATAAAAGCGCAATGTGTGTCTTCTTGATGTCTGAATGAGAGTGCATGAGCTTTGCCTAGTGTTGTGTGTGTGGGTGTGTGTGTGTGTGTGTGTGTGTGTGTGTGTGTGTGTGTGTGTGTGTGTGTGTGTGTGTGTGTTTGGCAGACGCCGCTGCTCGTCTTGAACATGTTCCCGTTGACACATTAACTCATTTAGCTGGATGTGTGTTTGCTGCACCTGCAGGTTTGGCTGGTAAAGCGCTCCGTGGATTCGTCAATCTGTCGACCTGTTTTAATGCTGCTGCTAATGGCTAATTAACCAACACTGACTCACCTTTACAGCTGCAGTTCAGCTACTGACGCATTAAAGCTCTCCTTCTACTAATCTTCTGCTTTTTATTCATTTACTTTCACATCTCGCACACACACACACACACACACACACACACACACACACACACACACACACACACACACACACACACAGCAGACACTTCAGAAAGACACGCAGATAAGCAGCTGATTCTGTCCCGCTTAAACATGGCAAACAGCTGCCGAGGAGGAGGAGGAGCTCATGATGAAGGGGAGGTGCTGATGATGATGAAGGGGAGGTGCTAATGAGAAAGAGGAGGAGTTACTGAGAAATGGAACGAGCTGCTGATGAAGGGGAGGAGCTGCTGAATGAGGGGAGGAGCTCATGATGAGGTGAGGGGCTGTTTAGAAAGGGGGAGGAGCTGCTGATGAGGAGGAGCTTCTGAGGAAAGGCAGAACGTGATGAAGAAGGAGGAGATGTTGATGAAGGGGAGGAGCTTCTAAGGAAAGGCAGGAGCTGATGATGAAGGGAAGAAGTTTGAGGAATGGCAGAACGTGATGAAGGAGGTACTGTTGACGAAGGGGAGGAGCTTCTGAGGAAAGGCAGGAGCTGATGAAGGAGAAGGAGGAGCTGTTGATGAAGGGGAGGAGCTTCTGAGGAAAGGCAGGAGCTGATGAAGTAGGAGGAGGGGCTGTTGAATGAAGAGGAGGAGCCTCTGAGAAAAGGCAGGAGCTGATGAAGGAGAAGGAGGAGCTGTTGATGAAGAGGAGGAGCTTCTGAGGAAAGGCAGGAGCTGAAGAAGGAAGAGGAGGAGCTGATGATGAAGGGGAGGAGCTTCTGAGGAAAGGCAGGAGCTGATAAAGGAGGAGGAGGAGCTGTTGATGAAGAGGAGGGGCTTCTGAGAAAAGGCAAGAGCTGATAAAGGAGGAGGAGCTGTTGATGAAGGGGAGGAGCTTCTGATGAAAGGCAGGAGCTTATGGAGGAGGAGGAGGAGGAGCTGTTGATGAAGGGGAGGAGCTTCTGACTTTGATTTCCAGGTCAGTAATTATGTTAGTGTTTTATTCGGGACACTAAACTCATACATCACACCCTGAAATATTTAGGATCATAACTGCTCTTTTAAATATAGAAAGTGCACATTGTTATTCATGATTTGATCATTTGTTTAAAAAAATATTATTTACTGATCCTTCATAAATCTTCCCTCTTTTGCTTTTATATTATATGTTGTATGATTGTATTTTCTTAAAAGGCCATTATTATTAATTAATTTATTCACAGATGAACAGTGCTGTATCGTGATGCTCTTCACTCCTGCTTTATTACCTGACTATTATTAAGAGATTAACTGCAGGTTAGTAGTAATGAAGTAGCTCACGATTCCTGGCATTATCAAACCACTGCTAGCCCAAAGACTAATAAACAAGCTTACTAATAGTTAGTAAGGTAATAGCTGGGACGCAGAATCAAGTCATGCACTGAAAAAATTATTCAGAGATGATTCCTTGGATTTACTAATCTATATATACTATATATATATATATATATATATATATATATATATATATATATATATATATATATATATATATATATATATATATATATATATATATATATATATTTATTTTTATTTTTTTTATTTTTTTTTTACGTTAAAGGGCTGTAAACAATTTATTTGGTGCTGAATTTAAACAAAAAAAAAGTTTAATTTTATTACATTTATTTTGTTTATTTAAATTCAACACAAATAAATTGTTTGCAACAGTTTTGCAGACATCATTTTTTATAGTGTACTTTACTATTTACATCTTAATAATAGGCAGGTAATAAATCAGTGGTGAATGATGTGAAGTGTGACCTAATCTAAAGTGTTAGCATATGATCTTATTCAACATCCATAATCCTCCCCAAAACCAACTGTAAACCAGACTATTACATCACTAACTATAAATAAACAGAAATGACTAGTCTATTAAACTAGTTGTAGTGTTAGATAATGCTGTGTTAATACCGGGAATTGCAACCTAGACTACAGTTTTATTTATTTATTTAATTATTTCAGAATACTAGCGCTCCGTTAAGGTCAACAGAAAGCGTCTCAGAGGTTGATGAAGTTAGCGCTGACACTGAAGATGCCGGATATCGACTACACTAAAACACAGATCAGGTTAATCACTAACGAGACGACGTCCAGGCCTGCAGACGGGATTTGAAATACAGCCAGTAATCGGTCAGAGAGCGATAAACATCTGAACACCTTCACAAACAGCCTGCAGTCAGCGGAGACACACACACACACACACACACACACGCTCACACAGATCATTTGTTAATTACTCTGATGGTGCTGCAGGGCTCATAATGATAAATCAACTCAATGAGATGTACAGAAGTGCAGCGTGAACTAATCAAAACACTTCTGTCCAATCGTGGACAGTCAATCTCGCCTGTGGACTCTGACAGAACAAGACATGGTGGAGCTCTGCAGCCAAACACTACAGATGTACACGGGAATGGGGAAACGTCCAGTCTAAATAGCCGACAGGATTTTCAAACTCTAATTGGCGGTGGACACTGTAGTACTACACACATGCCACTTTAACAGACTACATATCCCATCAGGCACCTCACACACACACTAGTTCTGTATTACTGATTGCATGCACTATATATAACCCTCACCTTCACACACACAGGTCTTGTTTTCTGTTAACATTTCTACATTAGTCTTGTCTAGCCTGCTCATGTTTTTGACCGGTTTTGTTTGCTGTTCTTGTTGTTTTTCCGCCTGTCCTGACTCCATCATGCTCCCTCTGCTCCAGTTTGTGCCTGTTTGACCGTTGCCTGCCTGAATATTCTCTAAATAAACTGCACATGGATTCTCACCTGTTTTCCCCTAACATGTATATTATAAATGCGCTACGTTCATTTATTTTATGGCTCATGGTTCAAATGAAGCACAGCACACGGTAGCAGACGGTAAGAACAGCGTATTACTGTCACCTGCTTGTGTGTGTTTAACATAACCGAAATCCAACAGGACTCATTTTACTTCCATAATCTGCCATACGTCCAGTCGAAGCAGGATATTAAATGTGGATATTAACAGCTCCTGATTTGTTTTGATTGTTTGTTCCTCCTGGATTAATTGGATTGTGGAAAGCGGGCCGAGGAGCCCATTATCACTGTTTTATTTCCGAAATCTGAAGACGAGCGTCAGAAGTGTGTTGCATAAGCTAATAGAGATGATGCGCTGTGTGTGTGTGTGTGTGTGTGTGTGTGTGTGTGTGTGTGTGTGTGTGTGTGTGTGTGTGTGTGTGTGTGTGTGTGTGTGTGCTGTGACCCTTCAGCCAGCGAGAGGCTCTTGATAAGAGGAAAGCTGAAATGTGGATCTTCTGGCTATGAATAGATGTAGGAGTGCAGGTGGAGCAGACGATCGCTCCTGCGGATCCATTAGTGAAAACATCCCTTAATTAGACACTTTAAGACTCCTCAAGGTTTGCTGTGACACCATTACGCAGAGAAACACTCAAGCGGGAGGTATTTCAGGAGCGGTCTGGACTTTATCACACAATTAAAGCTCTTTATGGGGACGTTTGTGGAGAACGAGCGGTGGGGCTGATCACATTCCAGATCACAGAGATGAACATCATGCATGTCTGCTCATTAATGGAGCAGTAACGCCGGATCTCCATCAATCTCCTCTCTCTGATGACGGCAGCAGAAGTCCATCGGATGATCGAGACTCTTCTGTGTTTGTGTGGGAATGAGCCAGTGCAGGTATCCGGCTGTAAACGCAGTGTCGAGCGTCCGCCGCTGCAGCTCAACTCTTCTGCTGATCTGGTCACTGCTGATGGGATGAAAGAGCGAGAAACGGATGCTTTAATAGCGGCCGCTCTGAATTAGCATGAGTTATTGATGAAAACATGCAATATTACATCTTGCTTCAAGCACTCAAACACATTAGAGCCCCTCCGACATCAGAAGACGAGCAGAGCCGCCGCTGTGTGTCTGCTTTGGGCAGGACTAATATTCTGCTTAATGACTTCAGGTCGAGACTCCTGCACTCATCAACAGTCCTGCTGGGCGCATTGCATCATGGGTAAATGCATGAGCTGATATACAGGGCTGTTGGTGGATCAGATACGATTGCAGCCGGAAGATAACAAGAATTATGTATATTAGTTATTAAATTTCCCATTCATTGTGTTTTATTAATGTCTACCCCCACCCCAACCCTAAACCCAACCATCTCAGCACTGTAAATATAGTAATTACTGCTATACAGCCACAAAAATGATGCTATATTGATCTCCTGTAGACTTTACTGATATACAGCCCATAACTGAACTAAAACCTTTAACAACACTCATCTGAATGGCTCTCTGTGTTTTGTTTAGGGACCAGCTCTCACGATTAACTGGCATGCTCATTATTAAGACTTATAAAGCAGATATTCTGCATGCTTTTATTCTACATCCCTAATCCTACCCCACATCTAAACCCAACTACTACCTTACTAACTTTAATCAACTGCAAATTAGTCATTTATTATATTTATAATGACTCTAGTGAGATTGAGTTGGTTTGGAGCTGCAATGTCACTCATAGTCAACACAGTGCTCCAAAAGAACCATCAGAATAAAGGGATGTGAGCTGCTATCGCCTGTAGTTTTCTGGCTGTTGTGGGAACGGGAGTACAGTGTTCACACACATGAGCGTTTCTGACTCTACAGGCCATCAGTCCTGCAGGAGCGGAGGAGGAGTTGGCCAAACTGCAGTGATTTGCTGAAGAGGGCAAAGGTTGACAGGCTGCAAGTGCTGGTTAGGCGGTGCGGAGATCCTGGAGAAGAAAACATCCCAGCACTGACTCTACAATCAGCAGCTCTCAGTAAGAGCGCATGGACAGAAGATGACTCCTGGACCCGTGTGTGTGCTGTTGGGTCATTTTCCCCCACTCTGGGCTGATTCAGAGTCTTCATTTGGCCTCGGCTTTCTCTGGGTTTCAGCAAATGCAATGATGTTTGCTGACCAATGCCATTGTGATACACACTTCCAGATCATGCATTACAAGCTTCAAAAACTCAGCAACACACTCGGGGCAGACCGACTCCCCTTTAGTTCTGTTGGTTCTGTTTGGCCCATTGACTTACATTGTAATCACATTAATTGTTTGCAACGCCATGACAGCAGATGATCATGCGCTCTTCACTGCTGCTGGTGTCCCCTGTTGGGAATTTTCTTTTGCTGTTGTAATTATTACATGGATGTGATTATCTTATGTGCTGTTTGATTAATATTATATAATGGAGGTGTCCCTTTTCAGATGAGTAATCTGCTGATCTGCATCCTGATCATCACCAATACTGCAGAAGACCTACTGGAATCTGCATGGACTAAAATTCACACAGAAATCAGGCAAGTTTGGTGAAGGAGACATCATGGTTTGGGGTTCATTCAGTGCGAGAGATCTCCATCAACAGCCTGAGGTATCAAGACATCTGTGCTGCCCATTACATTACAAACCACAGGAGAGGGACAATTCTCCAGCAGGATAGCGCTCCTGCTCATACTCCAGCCTCCACATCAAACCTCCTGAAGGTCAAGCTGCTCCAGGATTGGCCAGCCCAGTCACCAGACATCAACATTATTGAGCTGATGAAGGAGGAGGTGTTGAAGATGAACACAGAGACTCTTGATGAACTCTGCTGAAGGCTTTCTTCTTCATTCCAGATGACTT
Source organism: Danio rerio (assembly GCF_052040795.2). Lineage (NCBI taxonomy): Eukaryota > Metazoa > Chordata > Actinopteri > Cypriniformes > Danionidae > Danio > Danio rerio. Next base: position 81,000,472 of record NC_141027.1, read on the forward strand.
CATTAATCAGTGATGTGAGGCATGTCAGAGATGTATGGATGCAGTCCTCCAAGCTCATGATGGAGTCAGACACAATCTTCATTCTGTCTCCACTGCAGCAGGACTTTATATTCTATACTGGACATTATTTCTGTTCAGTGATGAGACTTTAGTCTGAGCAGAGTCAGAGCGCACTGTCCTCATCAAATCAGTCAACATCAAGACATGATCAGATTTATTGAGCTCAAATCAGCAAAATCTAGAGGCCTTCGCCTTTCATAGAGACACTTCTGACACCAGATCAGCAACTAGAAGAGCAGATATTATCTGTGTTCCTAAATCTTAGATAGGCCTCAAGACTTCTGTCAGGTAGTGTATGTTGTGTATGTGTCCAGGTACACACTCAAATCCTCAAGTCTCCATTTCCCTCCTCAGATGTGATGCTCAGAAGCAAATTAAGGAACTGAATCTCTTCATTATTATAGTGTGTGTCTGACAGTCACATAATAGTTCCTGAATTGCCTGATTTTGGAGGTTTACATAGAAAAGATCTTGAAGCAAATCTTTAAAGTCTATTGAGTCTATCCATCACAGTGTTTCATAATCACTGACAGCAGAAATAAATCTCTCCCACAGCTGCTGTCATTATATCTTCTTTGATAGCACAGAGCGCCCCCTGGTGGTTCAGGATCTCAACTTAACAATCTTGCTCTGTGTATATGTAGGATCCTCTGTGTGTCCTCTGACTGATGAGAGTTCCTCCCTTCAGGAAGCTCAGTACTGGTTCCAGAGCCAAAGAGAGACTACAGATCCGTCACGCTGACCTCCCACACTGACAACACTGCGTTTAGCCAAGGATAAAGTCCTCTGACCGTGCTGAGAAACGCTGGGATTAGTCCATGAGTAGGTAACTCTGGGCCTGAGGTCGTGTTTCCTGCAGAGTTTAGCTCAAACCCTAATCAAACACACCTGCCGGAGATCTCCACCTAATCCTAAAGACTTTAATTGGATTTGTAGGTGTGATTGATTAGATCTGGAGCTCAACTCTGCAGGATGGAGGATCTCGAAGACGCAGCCCTGCTGTATGCTTATCTCATCCTCCATTAGTGAAGTTTGTTTATAAAGTAATGTCGAGACGATCACATGCTTATGATTGCTTGTGGCTGACCCAAAGACCAAATGCATACAGAGACCAGAACAAGCTGGGCAAGGAAAAGGAGTCCAAAGCAGATGATTGAATATGTGGGCACAGCCCCACAGACGGAGCTGGTTTCCTCATCTAGATCTCTGCATCCAGTGCCATCCGTCTTGAGTTAGTAGGTCAGAAACTGGAGGTAATGCAGGTGGACGCCTACATGATGTGCTGGGTCACTGACTGCCTCTCGGGCAGAACTGTGTGCTGAGCAGCATATGGCCTCCTCGGGCATCTTCATCTCTCCCTGTACATCAGCTGTGTTCCTCCTGCAGACCCAGTTCAGGAAATGGCACTGCTGGTACTGAAGGCTTCTCCACTGTTTGTGTTTTTGCTCCCACTTTATATAAGGTGGCCGGTATAGGCCCTATGGCAGCATTCTGGTTGGGGCTATCCAGGACAAAAGTAAAGAGTGGGGTGGGGGAGGGGGTGTTGTGGATGAAAGTGAAAAGTGGGAGAGAGGGTGGTTGGTAAGTGGTATCGTGGACAAAAGTCAAAATCGGGTTGGTATTCAAAATTGTTGTGCTATTGCGGAAGAAAAAGGGGGGGGTGGCTATTTGGGACGTGGACGAAATTGAAGGGGGGGGAGGGGGGGTAGTTGTTTGGGCCCCCTAATAGTAACTCCGGAGGCTCAAAAAGGCTTCAACACATCTCTGTAGCAAGTGTCTGAATATAGCAGCCTCTAGTAACAATAGTCATTTCTTATAATCGTACAGTCTGCAGAAACACTTTGATTGACATTCTCAGCCCCGCCCATTAGTGACAACATCTCCCTCATTAGCATAAAAAGCCCTGAGTGAGAAGCAGCCATCCACCATCAGAGTTTACACTGCACCTAATGAAGATAATATGAGTCGA